>NC_086288.1:17651474-17906652 GCF_963924245.1 Chroicocephalus ridibundus
TACAAGGCATGGATAGGAAAGCTTTACCTGTTCTGGAGAGCTGCAGTTTGTGTAACAGACCAAAATAGAAAGACATATTGCACAAGAAGCTAACATGGATATTTTTTTAATCCTTTAACTTGGTGTTTTCCAGAAAGAGTTAAGGTTTGCACGAAGAAAGAACAGGTCTTTATGTACTGGGGCTGTGTCGTTGCTAGCTAGACAGGTCTCCCCACAGAGCAAACGAGAAGAATGGAAGAGAGAAACTCTGAGAGAACTGGAGACACTGGCATTACCAGAGAGGAGTGGGAAAAGACTGGGATATTATAAAAGAGAATTCTAATGTGCACAACATGAAAGATAAAAAGAAGTATTTTTTTTTGTTGTTTGATGGCCAAGGGTAGAGCTGCTGAATATTCAGAAGAAGATGCAGCAGTAAAGCCTGTGAGTCAAGAAGACAGCTAATGCTGTAGAAATTTAAGAGATTAGTGGAGAATTATGTCATGGATAAACAACTTGGGTGTCAGAAAGCAAGGGTTACCTTTCTGAAGGTCAAGACAAAATGAATTGAGATGCTAAGGAGAAGGGGTGCACTGAGTGAGAGGATCTTGACAGGAGTTAGAAATAGGAGGAAGATAATGGTCAGAATGCTTAACTGTGGGGTTTTTTTTTTTTAATCGAGTGAGAATTAAATTTTACAAAAATCAAACTACCTCTTTTCCTTTTTCTCCCATCTCCTTCCCCTTTCATGTGCTAAATGGCTGTGTTGGAACTGTGCTGTAGGTACAGTATATTGTGATTAAACACTCAGTAATGCACTCTGAGATACAGTGGACCAAAAAGTATAAATAGAATGCCAATTGCATAAAATAAATCTCTGAATTCTTGCTGCACCATGGTGAGGTAGCTCAGTTACAGCTTTGACCACCCGTGAATGCTGAGCACACAGTGGGGGGACTTTTGGACTCACATCTCACCTATTATCTTGGTAGTAGGCTATGATTCTCTTTGAATGTGAAAGCCTGGTTTTGTTTAAGTGAAGAACATAAGAAAAGGCTCTTTCCTTAATTTTTTCTTGAGCAGATGAAAGGTGGATAGAAGTGACCATAAATTTTAGGAAGGAAAGAAGTGGAAAAAGGCTAATGCTTACTGAGCATGAATTGTATTTTTCCAGCCATACCCCTGAACTACTCAAATGTTAAGACTCTCATGTACAAAAGTGTCACTACTTGGTCTATATAAATTCACTCTCAGAACAAAGGACACTTTTTGGAAGGGAAACAAGACTGTATTATACCATTCAGCAACTAACAGAAGAAAGAGAATAGCTACTTCCTGCCAGCGTTCATACTCTGACGATGTATGCGTGAGGTGGTAGGTGAGCATTCAGTTCTTACTGCAGCCGACTCTTAGTGGTGATTTATCCAGCTTGTGGATTAACTTTATAATAGACTTGGCGACATAAAAGTGTGGGGCTGGCAGGTTAGCTTAAGGAGAGTGATATCTGACGATGACTGTGGGGGTCACCTGGAAGCAATTGAGTTGCTTGCATGTAGCATGGGGCAAGCAGACCTGTGCTTTCTGAATAGGGCCGATGTGGCTGTTGCAAGACCATACTACCATTGCTGGAAAAACAGGAATATACTTCAAAGACTTCATAGAAGTCCAACTAAACTGGCTAAGCTAGGAACCATGCACTGATTCTGATTCACACTGACTCTTGCCACTTCCATGGGTGACACTGTGCGAGTGTGACTTCTAGAGGCTGCAGAGAGCACCGCAGCAACGGAAACAACTGTTCAGGTCCAGGCTGTGCTCAAGCGAATGATCACTCCGCCTAGCTGGCTTCTCTGGCAGAATCCCTCTCTCTTCTTCCCCGCCCTAGATGTCTAGTGGGCTTACTGGCTTCCCTGTAGTACCAACCACACAGAACCCCGACTGCTTCACTTGGAGAACTCAAGGTGACAAGAGCTATCTTTTTTTAAAGAGAATTTTTTTCATTTTTCCATTTTCCAGGCTTAGTTTCTCATTACTTGGTTTCTGTTGCTATGACATCTTTCTGTTTGGCTTTTTCTTTTATCTGAATGCAAATTTCATTGCTTCTTTACCTGCCCCTCCTGGCTCTCTTTACCCTTCCCAGTGGACAGCTGTTCTTACCATCAGTACAGGGGCTTCCACTTCCCCAGCAGCTTTATACAATGTGTTCCTTGCTGTCATGTCCTCTCCAGTCACAGCAGCTGATTGCCTGCCTTATGTTAACCCTGCTGACTGAGCATGAGGCATAGCACAACATGTGGCACAATGACTTCACATTCTTGCTGTACTCCAAGTTACTACTATGGATATTTTCTATGGAGAGCTTCAGGGATGGGAACTGCACGTGGGAATTATTTCATTACTCCCTCCCTTGCTTATCTGCTGATGCTGAAGTTTCTCTTATTCTCCTCTTGAGATATAAGTTCTGAACATGTCGTCATCCCCACATTTAAATCAACTGTTTCTTGACAACTGGCCCAAACTAATTTAATAACAACAATAATTGCCTCCCACCACATAAGACCTCAGCTGTCTTCTTGTCACAGGTATGCCATATAGCAAATGTTTCTATAGAAGACTTAAACTGTTCTGTTCTGGCATTGCTGGCTGTTCATTGCTGGAATAATTAAAAATTTTCTTAGTAAAGTATTTTTAACCAGAGTGTAATTTGATATGCTGTCTGGTCTACACTGTTGAAAATGGACAAAGTTTCTTCCTTTCAACTAGAAGAATAAAACAGATACCTAACAGTCTTTTGCTACTTTGTGGGTGCTGCACAAACTGTCAGAAGGATCCGTCTTTGCAGTGTATATTACAGGTTGCGTGAGCTGGAAAGCTGCTCCTGTTCTGCTGGTTATGTCCTTTCATCTCAGCAAACTGACTGTGGATGTCAGTCCCACTCGCCTCCTGTGCTCTGCTTCTTGGGATGCCTGTTTGGCTTCTTTATTATCTGCATTTTTAACTGCCTCCAGTTTTCTCATTTCTGTCCTTCAATTTTGTCTGCTGTAAGGCAGAAAGGCTAGTTCTATTTCTTTGGATTATTTCAGCTTGAGGCCAACTTCTGGCACTATCAAAGACATGGAGGGCTTTTACATTTTGTTGCAGCATATGGCATAAGTCTCTCCCCTCTTCACCACGTTGTTTCAATTTTTATCACTGTTTCATGTCCCGTGAGACCCTTGAAATACAGCGTCATTGTCTTGCCACATGCCTGAGAACTCTCCTGGCCACCAGTGGTCACCCACAGACACATTTTTCCTTATAAGCTCCTCTTGCTAGCTCTCCAGCAGAGTCTGTCGCATGCGGAGACACAGAACCACATGTGTGTGTGGGATCATGTAGGGCTTAGTGGTCACCTTGCAGATATCTAAGGCGCAGTTTTTTCAGGATGGTCAGGATACCCAAGGAAAGGAATGCCTTAGGGCTCAACCCTCCTTGGAATAACTCCTAACAAAAGTTAAGCTAAATGTAAGTAAGTATTTATTTACAAATCCTGAACAGATGGCACATATGCAAACTTGTAGATACAGATGAACAGAAGGGGATGAAAAAAACAAACCCCACCATACTCCCTAAGCAGCGCTTAATTCAGATCTGATGGTTTCCTTTACTCTGTATGACTCAGCTGACAAGCTGGCAAATGCCTGGCAGCATTTATAACCAAGGTCTCTGTTTTTCACTAAGTCTTTATGTCTTTGGGTTACATTCACTGAATGAAGCCTGAAGCTGACAGATTCCTTTTCTGCGTTTGGTCCCCATACGCTTTTTGAATCACTTCAATTGAAAGACTTCCACCCTCAACCTGCTAATTTATCATTCATTAACTCAATTAAGAAGGGTTTTTGCCTTTCTTCCTACCTAGCCATTGCTTGCTGCCTTATGCTTTGGAGGTGCGAATTTCTTTTGGCATCGCTTGGGTACTTCTTAATTGCCCATACAGACAGGTAATAAGCATTTCCATACTGGCTTTATTAACTCTTTAGGGTGCAACCCCATTTCATCCTGGAGCTTGAAATGTCCAGATCACAGATGGAAGCTTTTTCAGTTAGTTTGCTGACCATATTTTATAGAATTCTGTAATTATAATTGATTCCCACAGCTTGTTACTGTCTCTTTATGAAATCAAGCCTGAAGGTAATCAATAACTCCTAGGTATTAATAGATATGAGTTGCCTTGTCTCCCTACACCCTCTAAATTTAGACTTTTGAGAAATACCCTAGCAAATTCCTATCCCTCTTGGCATGCTAATAACCCTTCCTTCTGTCTACTAATGCTCTTTCCTGCCCTCGCTTCTTTATTCTCTCTCTTCTTCCCTGTTTCCTGTCTTTCTTTTTCCTAATCTGTTCCCCTCCTCCTCTCAGACTCTGATTCACGATCCCTGCGAGATATAGCTGCATTGGCTGAGGAGATGTGAGGGAGGCCACCTCTTTAGCCACTGCAGCTAACTCCAACAGGGATCATGAATCAGAGCTCTCTGCTGCTGTAGTTCAGTGTCGTGTAGTAATGTAAACTGTAGCTGGTGGCAACTATGTTAATGTGACAGACTGAACTGCCTCAAGCTGAGGAGTAGATGTGCCACCTGTTCTGCCACTTCTGTGGTGGGGATGGTCACCGCTGGCAGAGTAAAGGAATACTTAGCCATGTATTATCCTCCCTGCTCTCCATGAATTGCTAGAGCTTCAGGGTCAGGGTCTTTGGACTTTCCATTCCTTATCTTCAAAAATGTCTTCTGTAGCCTCTTCAAAATTAATATTCCTTGTACAATCTCATAGTCCAAGGCTGCTAACTTAAAAAGTCCAGTCTCACCTCAAACCAACCTGTCTGAGTGAGAGAAAAATAAATCATTGGTAAAGTTTATTGCCTTGTGTCTCCAGGGATGGAAAAGAAAAGCAAGAAAACTCTCTATCTGCACCTAATTAAGGCCTATTGTTACACTCCTCTCTTCATATAAAAAGGAACCGTAGTTCTCAGAGATATTCTTTTTGTGTCAATGGAGCCATGATAGCCTTGATTTGTGTTTCACTCTGGACAGGTGCTCACATGAAGAACTGTGTCTGCTCCTCACATTAAGTTCCCAATTCACTCAAAAGGAGGAGTGGAATGAACAGTTGGCTCCTACGTGCCCAAAGAGCATGGGATCAAGTTCTGCTCTGTCCTTCCATCTTTTCTAGAAACACAGCACTCTACGGAAACCAAATCAAAGCTCTCATTTGGTACCCTGTTTCCCTCTTTAGCCAAATTAATCTCTGCTCTGACAGCAGTGATGAAACGTTAAATACCTTGCATTGATTTTTATTACCCCTCTTTATTGTTCTCATCTGGGTTCAGATCAAGGATTTCTTCAATTGAAATATTTTTATGGTACCTCTAAGCCACCTTTTTGTGTTAGTGGGCTAAAGACTCACTTGGAGCTGGGTAAGAACAAACAAATCTGTTTAAACGACTGACCTTTGAAACAGAAATTTAGAAACAGGCAGGTTTTTTTACTGTAAAATGTTCAGGGTGCTTTAACAGTGGACTGAAAAAATGAGATAAAGCTTTAAAGTCAGTAAGGGCAAAATGCCTCATCTGTATGTCTAGACTCAATGTTGTCAGCTGGTAATTCCCTTGCAGTAGAAGGACAGGTGGTGTTTATGCTAAAGCAGAGTTTCTGCCTAGTAAGTTCTGCAGCATAAGATGTCAGGGTGGACATCTTATGCTGCACAGGCACAGTGTATTTGTGCTCCAACTCTTGTGAGATCGGACAAGATAGGTGGGAGCGGAGCCTCACTGCAGAAAGGGGGCAGTGCACGTGCATTAATAACACATTGTTTTAGTTGTTGCTAAGTAATGTTAATATTAATTCAAGGACTTTTTCAGCTTCCCATAGAAGCTCAGAGGGAGCATAGATGGGATAAACTGGCCAATGGAATATTCCATACCATAGATGTCATGCTCAATGTATAAATGGGGGGTGGCTGAAGGGTAGGATTCTGTGATCACTGCTTGGGATGGGCTGGGCAACCAATCACTGGGTGGTGAGAGCAATTGTATTGCATCACTTATTTTGTATATTCTCTTACCATTATTATTTTCTCTTCTGTTATTGTTCTGTTAAACTGTCTTTATCTCAACCCATGAGGGGTTTTTTTGGTGGGGTCTGGGGGTTTTTTTTGGTGTGTGGTTTTTTTTTTTTTTTTTTTTCTCCCTACCCTTTTTGGGGTGGGGAGTGTGTGTGGAAGTGAGTTGAATGGCTGTGTGGTCCTAGTTGCTGGCTGGGATTAAACCACAGCAATGGAGTCTTCACAGAGACCCTTCAGAGAAGAGAGCTTCAACCCCAAAACTGCACGGAAGGAGGGAGGCTGGAGACTGAGGTCTCCCATGGGGTAAATGGGGGAGCCTGGAAGCTTGTGACTTCTGGCAAGAGAAGTCAGGCTCCTCTCTGCCTGCAGATCTAACTGCAGAATGGTTATAATACCCTGGAAGCAGAAAAGGGGGACTGAAGCCATGTTAGCCTCTTGTTAGACCACGTCTAGAATTGTGTATCCAGTTTTGAGCAATATGCGAAAGTCATTAATAAGTGGGAGCCCAGCAGAGGCCCACTGAGATGACCAGGCTGTGGAAGCACTTGCTTTGTGAGGAGAGGCTGAAGGAACTACCTTCTTCGGCATGGAAAAGAGACAGCTTTGGGGCAACCTTCTAGTACATATGAGGAAATTATGGAGGAGATGGAGCCAGACTGTTTTACAGTGGCATAAACAGGCATAAATTGAAATGAGAGATTCTGAGTAGGTATAAGAAATGCCTTTTTCCTCCTGAGGACAGCCAGGCAGCAGAACAGGCTGCTTGGAGAGGCTGTGTGGTCTTCGTCCTTGGGGGTTTTCAGGACTTGGCTGGATCAACCTGGTCTGACCTCAGAGCTCGCCCTGCTTTGAACAGGAGGTTGGATTAGAGCCCTCCTGAGGTACCTTCCAACCTGAATTTTCCGATGATTCTTGTGTCTCCTGTTCTGGTAGACTGCTGCCTTTTCCTCACCATATGGAATTAAGAGGGGAATAATAAATTGAAGAACAAATGGTTTACTTTGAAGAAAGGAAGTTGGGGGATTGAAGGTATCCCATTATTTGGTTTGCTTGTTAATGGAATCTGCCACTTTTCTTTTGAATCTTTGTGATTGTATTAGAGAGCAGTAGAAAAAAGTAAAAAGAAAATTTGAATAACTTAATTTTGTTCCTTAGCACAATTTGAACAGCTTTTTATACGTGTCTCTTTCTAGATATGATTTGTACAAATAGGCTGATGTCCTGTGAATTTTTTAAAGAATTAAGGCTTTTATGAATTAAAACCAAAATCAAATGGCATCTTAGTTTATTTTCTGCTTTGTTATGTGTGGTGGCAGATAGAGGAAGCCTATTTAGAATATGGCCAATGTTCAGCATGCTTAACTTCTTTATAGTTGTTTTGTATTTTAAGATTCTCCCCTTACTCTCAGCTATCATTATTTCTGCTACTTGGCAGAAAAATGAGATGATTCAGCCCCCCTTTTATTTAGTCAGACACATCTGGGTATTTAATTTTCTGAAGAAGAAGAAAGAGAAAGTACCAAGAATTAAGTACAGATGACAGACATTTATGTAGCTAAACTTTCAGTTTGGTTTAAATAACATAGCAAGGAGTAGGAAGGAATGTAACCTTTTAAGCTTTTCTTTGTTTACAGATACGAAGAGAGAGAACAGTAAATAAGTCCGAGTTATAGTATGCCTTTTAAAAAATCACATGATATATCACTACCATATGGAAGCTTGCATGCCCTTTCCCATAGGGATATGCCACTGAGAAGGGATTTATAGGCTGCTAGCTCATAATACAGTAATATTTATGATGGGTTACCAACTTTGCCTGTAACTGTTCTTAAAATTCCCTTTGGAATGGCACCCATGGCTAGCTGAGGATGGTACCACTCATGCTGCTTGACAGTTATTCAGCATCGCAGTCCTTAAGAAGATACCCAGTTTCCTGAGTGCAGGACTCCAGTTAGCACAGGAATAATTCAAATCCTGCAAGGGATCATAGTACTCCTGTGAAACAGGAGTTGTGTATTTGCTTTAATGGCTGTGTCTGGGAAACATGAACTATAAACAAATTCGTTGTGTTGTAAGCACTAGAAGAAAACAAGGTGAGGTGGGACTGGATGAAGGCTTTGGCTGTTAGATAGTGAATAACATATAATCTAATGGCAGGTGTTTGGAGTGTACTTTTGTAGGGAAAATATGCTTTTTAGGTCTGCTGTAGCATTTGATTCAAGATTCAAAATGTCAGTGCCCACTGGCAGTGAGATAAAATATTTAGTGTCACTGTGTTTTGGGAACAACTAATTTTGACAAATTGATCACTGTTTGTTTGCCAAGAAAGTTATTAGGACTTGGTTGAGGAGCCAAGAGCAAATATAGTCCTTTCATGACACAACATCCATATGATTTAGGTATTTTTACTTGTGTGTTAATGTTAAAGTCATGTCTTGGATTACAGGAAATTATCCTTTTGCTATCAAGCTTTCAAATTACAATTCTATTTCTTGGCTAACAAAATTGTCTCTGATAAAGAACATGTGATGGTTTAAAGATGAACCAAGGACAAGAATTTTAACTGCAACAGCTGAAACTTGAAATAAAAGCAAAGTTATAACAGTTTAAATAAGTTGTTTGTACAGTGCACATATAGTAAATCAGTTCTATAAAATAAATGATAATAAATACTGTCCCAGTTTTCCTTATGATGTGGGCTTTATATGAGCTAGTGATGTGTGATGTTTTCTTTCACTAGACTTTATGTTACAGAATGCAAATTTCCTGTTTTTAAGATGTGTCTCCTATATTGTCTATTTTAGGTTTATTTGCTTGACTCTTTAGGCCTCATTCTGCAACATACTTAGCTTTCTGCATGTGATTAAACTGTTTTCTACAAAATATATGTTACTTGAAGTGTGTAAGAATTTACAGTAAGGCTCAAGTTTGAGTTTTGTTAAAGGGATTGGTAAAGGGAGAAAAACATAAGGTGTGCACATTATACACCTAAATCTAAACTGCAGGTTATCCTTTTTTTAGCCACTTCCTAAGGTTGTTAGTGCCTAACGCTGTAAACAAAACCTTGTTAGTGTGTAAGCTTTTGTGGCTCTCATGCTTTTATGTGCTATGCAGGCTGCTACCTGAAAAACTTGATACAATCCTGGTTATTTATTAAGCAATTATTATTAGTTACTTTTTATGCTTAAGCTAGAACAAGAGCAACTTTAGAAATCGTGAAATTGGTGGCTAAATTATGTGCTTGGCACAATCCTCTGTTATATGAGTCTAGATTTGAAGTAAGTCTATTCAATCTACACAGGTGTAAGTGAATGAGAGGTCAGAATCTTTTCACCTGTGCCTGAAAACTTTTCTGGTTCTCTGAGTTTGTCAAAGGTCTTGTAAAATACACATCTCCCTCTACAGAATATGATTCCTAGCTTTCTAACGAGAACCAATTTCAACCTTAAAATAATCAGGCTAAATTTCCATTAGACTTCTTTTACAAAGGTGATGATGGTTTCTGTGATGGCGAAAATGCTGCTTGAGCCAAGTTATAATCTTGTGGGTGTGGGAGCAATTCCCCTGAAGTGGAGAAGTTTGTACCTGGCACCCTTTGGCTTACCCTTTTGATAGGATATAGGATCTACCTTTCTGGTTTGCAATTTAATGTTGGGGTTTTTTTCTGTGCTAAGAGTTGCTGGTCTTATTGTTTTCCTTACCATGCTTGTTCTGCAGGCAAATATAGATGGACAGATAACTAATGTTCTTGGTTTTTAATTCTATCTGCATTGTAAGTTTGGTCATGATGTACTGTCTGAGTGCTGGTAATACTTGTAAGTGCTGGAGAAATCACTTACTGGTAACTGTTGAGAGTGGGGAAGGGGGAAAGTTCCTTCTGAACTGCTTCAGAAGAAAAATGGAGATAAAGATCACTTCATTCCTAAATGGGAGAATGGCAGGGAAGAAGGCACGTAGCAAGAAAGAGCTATAAATGGTTATTTATATAGGTAGATGTATATACAGAAGAAATTGAAAAAAATCATGTGTGTAATATTTATTTTATGTAGGATAAGGCACATTAATCAGCAACAAAATAAGCTAGATGACTGCCATTTTGTATACATACATTTCAAACCTGTAGCTCTTGGTGAAGCTCTTTTGGCTTTATGAATAAAACTTTACAACATGCTCAGTGGCATTCGGACAGAAGGCCAAGTGTGATGGCGGTGCAGTGAATTGCTTTATACGGCAGAACATAAAGCTTTAGCTGTAGAGAGCATGTTCAGAGCACCATGCAAGAAGGAGCTACCTAGTTTGTGGTCTGATGAAGAAAGGATGATTATGTAGCTGCGTAGTGTTTGCAGAGCAAAACTTTTTGACTTAAGCAGTTTTGAAGGAAGTCGGTATATTTCAGTGATCCAGACTGCTGATTTAACCATCAAAGGTAATTCCTGATAGCATTCGTGCTATTACTGATGAATATCTACACTTCTTAACAAAGACCTAAACCACTACCATATCATTTTCTCCAATTAGGAAAAGCCAGTGAAAACTCAGGTACGGGTACCCATTCAAAGACTGGGTTTTAGTGATGATTACGGCATGTGAGCATTTATGGAGCCAGATTAGTTTTAGCTTTCTTCAGAGGGTTGTGGCTTTTCAGTCTCCATGGCCTGCTGGGCAGGCTGTGCAGCCCTTGGATGTGTGGACTGGAAACAGCCTATAAAGCTGGTTTGGGGCTCAGGTTAAACAATTCAGGTGATTTTAATGTAGAGTCCAGTAACTAGAGAGTCTGAAGTCAATCACTTCAGCACCATTAAAATCCTAATATATTTTCTGTGTGCTGCTGAGAGATGAGGAAACTTTATTTTTGGGAGTAAGATGGAAATCCTCTGGAAAAAGAAGGCATCCATTCGAATTTGATTTAAAAGAAAACAAAAAAAACCTGATTTGGTTTTCCTTGAAAGACCCCTCCGCCCCAAGCCTGTAACCTTGATTTTTTTTTTCCCTCCTGTTTTAAACAGATCTGATCTTCATTATACACAGTCTATAAACAATTTCAGCATTAGAACTTATTTCCGAGGCTTATTTTATGAAGGTATTCATTCATCCTCTAAAATACAAAACAACTGTGTGCTGTATGATTCTAATAGGAATTGTAAGTGCTGATGGCTGGCAGCCATTTTTCGCTTGCCTATTGGTTTCTTTAAGGAAAAGCTTTCTATGGTGCTACAAATGGCTTGATTAGAAATCAGCTTCTGACCGAGGACACCCTTGACCACTGTGTGTTCTTCAGATCATCGTGAAGAAAAGTTGGCTATCTTGCCTTGGAGTTACTGTGACTTTTTTAAAATTCTTTTATTTTTAAATTTTGAACAGCGATGCCCTTGTTGTCACAGGGTGAGGAGGAGGATTAATAACATGTAGCCCATGGCTCTTGTATGTGATTTACACTCCCTCTCTGCAGCCTGACTTCAGAATTCTGACCGAAGCCGCTCAGCGGAGCAGTCATTAGCAAGACTAGGCCCAAGCTCTGGTTCCAGCTGGTGAAATAGAGGAAAATCCTTGTATGTTCTGTGCAGTGCTGCATTTCTGCCACCGCAATGGTGCGGAGGAGTGTTAAACAGGGCCAGGCAGGCATTCTCCTTCCTCGCATACAGTGCGGCAGGACATTAGTTCCACCCCTCAGCAGTGCTTGAAGGAAGCATATGCTTAGCCAGATTTTAAATTTGATAAAGATGGAGTTGGGTGTTTTCTAGCTATCACGTTACAGCGAGCAATTACAATGGTGAACTCCTTAATTAACAGAAAACAAAGAGTAAAAAAATGAGAGTAAAAAAATTAGAGCATTAGGTGGTTCCTAATGCTGCCATCTGTTCTTTGGACCTTTATGTTGATGATGCCCATGGAAAAGAACCAAACAAACAGTGATAGCTTTTCATTTTTAATCCTAAAAGCTAACTGGTAGAGGCTGAGACTCTAATGTAAATTTAATAACAGAAGGGCTTCTGAGGTGGAAGATACTCTGGTCTTTTGCAAATGAAATCCTCATGCTTCAAACTGTCTTGAACTGTAATTACTAATCACTTTATTTTCCAGAGTTTTAGTAAGTATCAAGATTGTGAGTTGGACAAGAAGTTCAGATTCTGAGGTACTCGGTCTATGGAGTCTTAATCTAGAAGCCTTGAAGACCCTGGAGGGAATGATAAGGAGCCTCAGCCCCCACCACTTTCTCATCTCCAGCTGCGATGGAGATTTTGGAGTATCTTTCTAGTCTTCTGGGGTCTAGTAAGACAAAATTTGGAAATCACGTTTATTTGGAATGAGCCTATTTGTTTTTATTATGTTTGTTTAATTTAACTGGGTTTTTCCAATGCTCTTGGGAAATGTCATTCTTACAGTGTATGGGAATGGTTAGTCTCTAACTCAGTCTAGACAGCCAAGAGTGCGTGTCTTGTCGTCCTTCCTGCCAGCCCATGGCATTTATAGTGCAGTCGTCGCGAGATGACATGAATAATACTTTTTTCAGATTCTCAATCTGTCTTGGACTTGACCTATAGTGTTCCTGTTTTTATACTGTATTAGTAATCTCTGTTCTGGTAAGATAGGCAAATGTCTCACATTACCACAGAGCTGTGTTTTTTCCCTAGAATTTCTAATTCAATTTACGGGGTGGAGCTTAGCTTCAATTTAGATGCTAAACTCGTGGGGTTATAAAGATTTTTTTTTTAATTTATTTTTACTACTTAAAGTACAATACTTTACTGTACTTGTAATCGGAGACTGTCAAGTCTATCAGTCTTGATTTCTCTGAAGTGAGACTTGTTTGAACTTGTTAGTGGATTCAGTGAAGTTGAGTTAGAAATCCTAGATTTGTCTGCTTGGAAGGCTGAGCTTCTGTGAGATGGTAAATCTGTTTCTAGGGCAGCGCTGTTTGTGTAGGTTTTCTTGTTTGTTTGGTTTTGTTTTTAAAAGCCACAGTCACATGATACATCAGTCTAGTACTAGTCAAACTTTTCCAACAATTTTGAAGGGATAACTTTTATCTTGAAAGAACTTTTCCTGGATCAAGTATCTTTCGGCTACCCACAGGCAGCATGAAGACTGGCCTGAATAACGTAAAGTGATTTCTGGATTAATAAAAACAGGATTGTACAATCATGTACTATGTAGGTTATTAGAAACATAGAACTGCTAATAATAGACCTTGGATCGCCGTTTAAGTCATCCATGCTGAAAGCAGAGAAATGTCATACCGAGAAGGTAATGCATTAGAAGGACAAAATGTTTGGCATTGTGATATTTTCCTCTCCGCTTTTACAGTTTTCAGGCTCAGCACGCATCACCCAAGTAAAGCAGCGAAATCCAAGCTGAGCATATTATGACCTATTTCTTGGAGTTGTAGAAAGAATGCCCAAAGTCAGCTATGAAATGTCATATGAAGTGTGAAAAGTCACTAGAAAAAAATGAAATGTTCAGTAAAATTCCAGACTTTGCCATTCGCAAGGAGAGTAGGAAAGGATGCTGCAGTGGCTGCCAAACCAATTGCTTGGTGTACTCACCAGGGACAACTTAAATTTGTTTTAGGCAAATCTGCTGTAGGGTATCATTACCACCCTTCATAGAGCATGCTTCATGAGCTCTTACTGCTTTTCCTACAAAATGCACATCTGCTATATACTTCTTTAAGTTATCTCTTTCATATACATTTGGACTTTCTTTCTTTCTTGTTTCTTTCCTGTGTTTGCTGGGCTGTGGTGAAGTAACGGCTTCTTTTTTCTAACCTGTGCTGGTGATGTATACTTCCAAAAATAACCTTGTTTCCTGGCTTATTTTCTTTACCTTTTGAGGTTCTGTGCTGTGAAACTTTTTCCTTGTTTTTTTCCTGCATCTAGCTCCATGGGACTTGTTGGTGGCAAGGGGTTCTTCCTGCCATATAATGAATGTAACCAGTAACTGAATATGCTTGGCCTGGCACCAGAGCAGGTCTCTTCTCTCAGCTTTATTTAACAGAACATGATGTTGATGGCGTGCGACCTAGTGAATTGTTTAAATCTCATAACTTCACTTCCAGGAGGCCTCAGGCTATAGACTGCGGACTTCAGTGAATAGTTAATTACAGCACAGGAGAATGAAAGATAGACGGGCATCCTAGAATGTGTTTTAAAGCATATATTTTGCTTGTGCATGATCTTATGCTCCTTGTGAGGAGTGCAACGATTGCACCTTTAAATGACTTTGCATTTTCCATGGGGTAAAAACATGCCTATGATCAATTTTCAGTGATGATGAGCAACTTACATTTTTGTGTGTGTGTCTGTATCCCAAGTTTGTGAGTCTGACTCTCTTTCAGTTGAACCAAATTGCATGAATTTTTGAAGCAGGTTTTAGAGTCACAATTAGATGTAGAAATGGAGCGGGCAGTAAAATGTCTCAGAATTAAAACCATAAATTTTATGGGTGAGCAAAATATTTGCCAGACAGTTTATAGACAAGGCAATTGCTTTTAGCGAGTAGGACACATGCAATCAATATTAGTATCTGTACTTACATGTGGTATATTTACAGCTTTCAGTGATGTCACCAATAAGTTATGTGAGTGATTAGTTGTGGATTATGCAAATGTATGGTTTTATTGTTTTAATTCTAAAGCTAATAAGATTATAGAACTTCCAAGGTTGATAAGGTTCATGTGGTTTTAAGTACTGTTGGAAATGTGAATGCGCTTTTAACTTGTGGAAAATACAGTGTCTTGTGGAGTAAAAGCCTAACTAAAGTAAACAAGGTAAACATTAAATACCTCCAAAATTCTGAATGTGTTGAGTAAACAGAACTACTACAGCTTCTGTGAATGCAAGCAGTGCCTTTGACTTTGGCAAATTACCAGCAAGTCTGTGAGAAATAAGTTCTGGTCCGAATGAAATAGGCTCAGTCAGAATCCTCTGTGAATCATATTTTTATTCACGTTCTTGCAAGGGCGGGTGACCTAACAAGTAGGCACACTTTCAGTTCTTGAAACACACCTTTTAATTTCCTAATCCCGGCTGAATTTTTCCCTCCCCTGTTTCCCATTGGTTGGGTACTCCAGGGTTCACAGTCTGTCCGAAGAGCCTAAAATTATTCCCGGATGTCCTGCCTCTGTTTACTTCTCTTTATGCTGCACCTAAAGGGATTATCCGACTAGTTTATTTCTTTCCTTTTTGGTAAAAAAAATTGCTCAATGTCATTAGCCCTGGTTAAATGTTTGACTACCCATCTAGACACTAATCCAGTAGGAATCAGTTTGTCCTTTTGTCTGTGTGATAAGAGGTGTTCTACAAGCCTTTGCTGGAGCCTCTTTGTCTTAGTCATTCCCTTATCATGTCACCTCTGATGGAAATGGCTTTTCTCCTCTGCAAAAGCAATACCTGCCTTTCTTACAAGTCTAAAGTTATTAATTTCCATTAAGATTTCTAGAATTCTCAGTGTAGCTTTGGTCTTATTGCAGTTATTTTTCTCTCTCTAAATGAGAGGTAGGGCACCACTTTGAAATTAGTGTGTTGCAAAACTGAACTGACAATCCTGGTTTTGGTTGTGTTGTACTCTAATTGCCATTGAACAGCCTTTTTACCTTAAAGACATAGCTTTGTTTCAACAGAAGGCTGATTATAGTCCTAAAGCTTTGAATGGTGCCTATAGAAGTTATGTTTTGGTAGGGGAAGTCAGTGCTGGTTCTACTGATGGTTGATATTTCTCCATTTTCAGTACAGCTTTTAAGTATAAAATAGTGTTGAATGACGATGAATTTCCAGAATAATCATATAGCCTTCAGTGTTTTTGTTTGTTGCATGCATTTTTCCTGAAATCTGGCAGGGACCAGGAATGAAAGGTCAGAATGCCACGAAGACGACTTCCCAGCTCAGGTTGCCTTCCCTGGCTTTGGTTGGGTCAGCATACTGTTTTAGCACCCACACAATCCCACTTTTCTCCTGCATTAAATTTTGTGAGAGCCTTTCTTGACTTATAGGTCCCCTGCTTCTTCTTGGATTCTCTGTTTTGTGTATGGGAATGTCTCGCTTCCCAAACATGAACGTCTGAGAGTAAGCTCTTTCACAAAAGCTTCAGGCAATTTCCTTAGCATAAAAACAGTTCATTCAAATTAGTTGTCGCTGCTAATGACTCTGTGTCCCTCCCGCTTACTGTAAAGCTTCTCAGCAGAGGTGGAACAGACAACAATTTTCATAACTTAATAAATGGTTCATGACCTTGTAGTTGTAGCCCAAGGCATGTTATTGTTCTATATACTTTTCCCTGACTTCACTGTTAGCTGTTTAAAGTACTGAGCAATCCGGTGCAAGATTGTTATGCTGGAGATATCAACTGGAAGGCAGCCTTAGCCAGATCTCGGGCTGGAATTTCACCTTTAGAGGCTGACCTCTTGAGAGCAGTTTCGCACACAAGAGGGAGCAAATAGTTGTAGCCAGGCATTTGCAGGTTGTCTTTTCAGTCACGTTTCTGCATTTTTTTCTGTTTCAGTAGATGAAGCCAAATTAGGACCTTGCTCTCTTTAAATGTGTATTTTTTTTTTTCCTCTGTTGTATGTTGCCTGTTACATGGGATGATAAGCATCTTTTTGTACAGTCTCTCAGCCCAGATAAACCGGTCAATCTTGAAAAAGGTTGCGTACAAAGAAAATAATGTTCCATGCAGCTGCTAAGTGATTGCAAACTGTTGCTGTAGTATTAAAATCACAGAGCAGTTAATAGACTGGAGAGATCTCCAAACTGGCTGTTGCCTCTTGCTGAAGTCTGACAACACATCTGAGATGAGCAGAGAACAGCAGTGTCACCCTGCCAAATGCCGCTCACACTTATTTTCTCAAAATTATCTTGATACCCTTGGTTAAAGAATACTTTTGCCAATTATAGGAGATTTTCAATGTTTTTGCATACTTTCCTTTTCCACTGGACATTTCTTTTTGCTTTGGAGCTTTCCTGAAGCTGAGAGTCAGGTAATGTCAGTTTTCTGTGACTCTGTCACGGTCTTGTCATGTTGGTCTTCTAGTTCCTCTGCAGAAATACATGGGTTTTGTGGTAAGGAATTCCAAATCTTCTGTCTCTTTCCAGCCATCTCAGAGGTATGACTTTGAAAAATCCTCTGTGCTCTGTGTTGCGCTGTTTCTCAAATGAACGGTTAGACAATGGTGCCAGGTATGTTGGATTTCTTGATATCATTTTCCTTTGTTTCCTTTCTATTGAAATAAATAGAAGGGATGCTTTGGAATGAAAAATGCGTTGTTAATTATGTAGACTTGGTGTGCTATATAGCACCTTGGACTTGAGCTGTGCTTCTCTACTGGTGTAATTTCCATGCCCCGCGGGGTATGGTCACATATCCTCTTTTTATTTTAAAGAATTTAATTGTAAACTTATGCTTAAATTGGATGTACATAGCGGCAGAGGTTTGTGTTCTAGAATGAGATCAAAGCACAGGCAGGGAAATGTTAGTGCATTGTTTGAGGTATGTTTATATTAATTGTGTTGGTAATAAGTATGTGTTTTTATGTCACCAGACACTAATCAGATCACAAATTTAGAAGTCTAACAGAATGTACAATCTACTAAAGACAAATTAACCCCGTCTTTGGTGCTGTCTCAGAGTAACTTTCGTATGGACAAACAGCTGTGAGGTGTGATACCTTGCCTGCATTACATGCTTTTATTGGTCTAGGTGAGAATGGAAATATGTTGTTGTATCCTGGGAAGGTACCTTTTTCACAGTATTCTCATTTTATGGTAAAAATGTGCAAAATAGCATATCCTCTTCCCTCAACCTGTGAATGGAAACATGTTTTATTATTGTACTTTGTAATGGTAATGTTCTCTGAGAATGAGTTAGTTCTCATGGGATTGCTGTAGGAGTCAAATGAAGCTTTAAAAGGCAAGCTTCTGCTTTATTATCCTACTTCTAAAAGGTGTTGCAATGTATTCAAGGTAGTAAAAGTCCTTTTGTGATCAGTTTATTGTAGATTACCTACACAGACTCATGACTCCAGTGAGTCATGTCTTCTGTATCCTCACTTGTTCTCAGTGGGCTTCTTTCTTCATTTTTTTTTTCTTTGTCTCTTAAGTGTACCTTCTTCATGTTTCTTATTCCTCCTCCTTATTTTTTCTGCTTTTATGTTTGATCTGCATGTTTTAAAAATCTTTCATTTTGATTTATCCAAAGGGTGGAGTGGAAAAACTTTTAGTTTCATGGGATAGATTAAGTATGCAAAAGGTTAACAAATCACTTAAATTATGCTCCTAGGACTACTTGGTGGCAGAGAGGAGAATATACAATCTCAATAATGAGCAAATTGGCCAAAGAAATCCATTGACACATTATTTTTAAAGAGGAAATAATTACAGAAAGAATGACTTTCTATGCTGATCTCGTTCCAACAAAGTTCAGCCTAGGGTTAAAAAGTGTCTCATTTGTTTAGTGGTGTTTGGAAATATCAGTTCAGTCTGATTACTCGGTTTTGAGAGGTATGTTTGCTTCCATTTTGTTTGATGGCTATGGTTTCCCATGTGCACTGCATATGCTATACCTATGCCAAGAGAACTGATACACAGAGTAGAGCTGGCATCTTGGTGTCTCAGTTCAATGCTTGAATTTATAATCTCTAAAAGACGGTGGAGTATGGACTGACCACAACAGTGATTTGAAGAAGTCTGTCTTGATTGTTGCTTATAATATCAACAGTTAAATGAGTATCACCCATCACTAGTCACTAGCTTCATATTTAGGTCACGCTAATTGTCTGAAAAAAGTAGGGAACTATACGCGTGTTACTAATGTGGGTATAATGACTGGGGATACCTGCGGTAAAGTTCACCAGTATGTGAAGTGTTGCCCTCTATTAATCAGTATACATACACTGAAGAGCCTGCAAGAAGCTTTGCATAACGAGTGAAGAATTGCTACTGTGTTATTAACCATTAAAAAAAGAAAATCAGGCATTAAGTAAGATTTCACGAGTTTGTTTTTCTAGTGTTTTGAATGGATTCATGATTTAAGCTGTTTAGCAGATCGACTTGCTTAAGAAACACAACTGGTTTCTGGCTGACACATAGGATTTTATGAAGTGATTGATCACAGCTGCCAATTGCCAAGGTCAGTGGGATGTTCCATACTGGCAGTCCCCATATACTACAGATTAGTCTGAAAAAGTGTAGGGGAAGGGAGTGGCGATGGGGGAGGAAAGCAGTTCTCAGTTCAGTTAATGTGATTAAAAGAGCATTCTAAATGCAAAAGTGGCTGCTTTGTAAGATTAAGTCCAAGACGGCCTTTATGTGTTGGTCAGACTTCTATTATATCTTGGGGTTCTTTGTGTGTGTTTTTCCTGTTGACTTTCCCAAGTAAAAATCATAAGCCTGGCCAAGGAATGGGGCAGGGGGGAAACCACGTAATGACTGTTGTGTGCATTTTTTTCACCATTATTTTGAAGTGAAAGATAGTCATTAAATTTCCATGGTTTTTCAGCTTCTCTAGGGAAGCTGGTGGGAGGAAAGAAACCGGGGATTTAGTCTTGCTCTTGCTGAACTCACTGGGAGTTTACCATTAATTTCTGTTGGAGAAAGATCATGCCCTCAGTCAGCAGATGAAATAAATAATGCTTAAGTCTTCTGCATGCTATTAATTCATGATTATTTTTCTTATCGTTAAATGGGAGGGAGATTGGCAGGTCAGATGTTTTATTTGCAAACATTGCTGTGGGTCTGCAGCAAAAAACTTGAGCAACTTTATTCTTCTCTCAGTGATCCTGTTTAGCTCCCATAAAGCAGAGAAAATCATGTTCTTTTAAGAAGAGCACTGAAGAGCAGTATCTCAAAGTAAGCTCTAATCCTCATACTCAGAAAAAGATCCTTCAGAAGAGGCAGATGTCTGGTGTGTCATGTGGTGGCTCAGGTAGATTTAATTATTGGAAGGGCAGAAAAATAAGGAAAATATAGACATGATAATTGAAGGACCTTTATTAGTCCATATAAAAATGTGCCGCTTAGGCGAAATTTGGAGATGTGTTAATGTAGTTTCTGGGATTTGAGTAATGACCCACTCATAGGGATACTTTCAGTTATTGCATAAATGGTGGTGCATCCATTTAGGTTACAGTAATTTAAGAAATGGTGTTGAAAACTTCTCTGAACTTGTTCTAGCATTAAATGGACTGAATATCTTCTGTGTTCTGCCTGGAATCCTTTGATATGACAAAAGCAAGATCTTCTGCAAGAATGTCTCTGCCTTTTGTATACAACTCTATGTAGAAAAGTTAGATCTTATATAAATACACATACATAGATATAACATACTATATAGTTAGCATCATTGCAAGACACAATGTATTCATCTATGTTTAAAATGAGGAAGGAAGAAAGACTTTAACTCAAAGCAGGAGCATATCCTTTAATGGTAACCCATAAACCCATGCCATAGCATCAGTTCGAAGTGCTTTTGAAAGCCATGAAAACTATTTTGAGTGTCCTGCTGAATATAATTGGGGAGTAAAACATGCAATACTTAGTGGTTTTGCCACATTTTTCCTTCCCACAGGTCTCAAGTACAGACCTCAAAGCGATGTTTCTGTCAGAACTACACAACACTTGCTGCCTCCCTGGCTTTACAAGTGGGAAGCTTCAAAGGGGCAGGCTTTGAATAATAAATGTGCTTATGACATCCTTCCAAGTGAAGATAACAACCTGCACATGTTGACTCTGAATTGGAAGTACTTCTAGCTGTGTGATCAGAGTCAAAGGTGAGCTCACAGAAAGGAGGCTTTGTCTCCTGAGATGAATGAGTGATAGAACCAATGTTCATTAAGAGTTGCTGATGATTTTATAATAGTATTTGTAAGTATATATATATATCGATATGTTCTTGTCATTGATGACATGCTCAGTGGACACAGGAAACTTGACATTTTGTTCACTGATGTGAGCCGTGTTTATTATGCTTATGGCATCATTCAGTGCTACTTGAAGTAAGAGTCCATTGTCAGGCTTTGCTGTAAGTAGAATGGGAAAGTCAAATGAAGTAGTAGTAAAACTACAAAGGAGTAATTTTTGCTTATTCACAGTAACTTCTTGTACTGTGGTTCCCAGATACCTCATACTCCGTGTTATATATTGGGTCTCAGTAACTACTACAGGAACCAGCATCAAAAACTTTAGGAAACTCCGTAAACACTTAGAAAACATACAATATTTAAGAGTTATTAAAGCACTTTGAGTTCTCAAGGTCCCCAGCATTAAAATAATCTCAGCAAAATACCTTTTATAGGAACAGAGCTATTTGCACTTCTGGCCTTAAACTGAGAGCCTTGGTGAACCATACGTAAGGCTCAGAACTGGCTAACATGAAATAATCCCAGACGTTTGAGATCCCGCAATTTTACATCAGCCGAGAATGTACCCGATACATGAGAATGTATTTACACAGAAAAATGGGATGAAGGAAAAGGAGTAGTCCAGGCTCTTATGCCTCTTCTTTGGGCATGATTAAGAATAGAAGGATGGCAGTTGTTTTTCGTATCCAGTTACTGGAGGAGCCTGGAGCCTTTGCAGTACTTAAATGGGCCAGCTGGTAACTAGCGAAAAGGTAACATGCAAACTACTCATTTTCTAACAGAACCTCCTCAGTCTTTGTTCCTGTGGTGTGAAATGTTTCATGCTGAAACATTTTCACATGGGAGATACTAATGACTTTCATTCCAGATTGGCACAAAAATAACACTTTTTTTTCTTTTTCTGGTGGAAGATCAGCAAGGGCATAAAACTATAATTGAGCAGCACTTCTGTTTGGCAAGTCTGAAGGCTCAGGAAGCAGGTGATGGTTCAGAATGTTTTTTCTTTTTTCTGATCTGATTCAGTAACTCTACAATTTATTTTTTCTATAAGCAGTGAGCTGTTGAGTGGTTATGCCACTAAGAACCAGCCCATGCTGCTTGTGAACACCAGAATTTTCTGTAATCCTTCTTAGCTGACTCATGATCGTAGCTGTGTAGATATGTTTTTAAAAGCAGGCAGCCCTCCCTACCTGAACCATATAGTTATTCAACAGAATTTACTCTGAAGGGAAGGCAGGAGAACCCCCGAAGGAAAATGAAATTAAGTGGATAGAAGCACGTGATATATGTGGACCTTGTTCTGTAGGGACTCCATGCTGGCCTGCCAAAATCAAGCAGGAAATGGAATCGGAGAGAGAAATTCTTGGCTTCTGACTCAGACTCGAGGGTTAAGCCACAGTCAAGCCACGGATGCCCTCTAAATCTTTCTAGGTAGGATCGTGGAAATTGGATGTGACGGAACAGAGCTCTTGGTCAATGGCAAGTCCTGGTCTAGAGTCATGTGAGGTTCACTTGCATGTTTTATCTAAAAGGCTTGTCCAAAATAGCAGTGTTTCTCCTATCACAAGCTGAAATGTAGGAATTTTGCTTCAGTTTAGGTTATTGAAACCCGGAGGGAAAGCTGCTTTAGAGACCCCTTGCAGGATAATGTTCTGAGAAAATTGTTCTTCTGATGCCTTGATTTGAAGCTCATGCTTCTCATTAATACAAGCTGCAGGGTGCCTGGAAATCTGTCACTGACAAGGGTCTGCATTAGCTGGAAAACAGTGTGAATCCACCACATGAGTGTACAGGGTTAAAAAGCAAAGTAGGCAAAGAAAGGAGAGACTCAAATTAGGTATCTGTTAGTGATTTGAGAGCCACATGATTTAAGAAAAAATCTGTACTGAACTGATTTTCAGGAAACCAGCTCTCCTGACAGATTGACCAATGCGGTGTGACATGAGAACACCGCCTCCTAATATTTTGATTTAGTGAAATATTTTTTTCATCCTAATTGAACATCAGCATTCATGTGAAACCTGTCAGTTGAAGAATGGGAAACCATTGGAAGCATGGAAGACATCCCTCCTCCCCGTGCCCCCCCCCCGGCTTTTTTTGTTTTCCTCCCACGAGGGAACTGTTAAGGGGTTTTTCTCTCTGTATTGGATTTTCAGGGCAGTGTAATACTACTACTGAAGACGTGAATCCTCTGAGCCGGAGGCTTCCAATCTTGCTTGTGTTCAGAGGAGTTGCTGGAGATTTTTTTGAGTTACCTCTGATTGTGTTTAGCCTGACAGACTTGATTGTCATATTCAGAGACAGAATATAGAGTAATGTGAACACAGTGTTGTGTTTCATTTCTAGATCATCATTAGAACCATCCTATTTTACTGACTAGCTTAAGTGTATATTCTGTTTATTTTTGGGTAGCATTTCCTTTCTTGGTGACATATTATAGTTTTTGGGTAGAGGAAGGAGATAAAATAGCAGAATTCCTGAGTCCTATGGTACCAGTATTATACAGTGTAATGTGTCATTTGATGTATTGCTCACTGCAGCAGGTCTGGATAAAACACAAGATTTGCGTGAAACTTAGAGCGATGTGCTGCCATATACCTAGGTCAGATTTTGTTAGAGGAAAACACATCACAATTTTCTAAATGAAAAGAGAGTAGTGGAATAAAGTGCAACAAAGTTTTAGTGTGTGAACATGAACTGTATAATGCATGGGCTTAAAAGGTTGAGTAATTTTTCAGACTTCCATTGGAAATTGTTTGCTGCCTTGTTAATCTTCTAAAAGAACATGAAATGATCCATTTATTTTCTGAAACTGTTATAACTCTTGAATTAATGCTCTTTGCAATGATTAAGTATTTCCTTAAGATCAGTTCAGTGCATTTTCAAAGAAATTGGCATACAAAGGACATTGTGATACCCTACCACAAAAAAAGGCCCCTCAAGGTTTTGTTTGAGTACCTTGTGCAAAATAATTCTAGTGATAAATGCATGTACTTGCCTACTTCATTCTCCGGACCTAGCAGAAAGGACTGTTCTTGACTTGTGGTTGCTGATATAAGGTTACTTGTGGTTTTACTACCTTAGAGTAACATCCTAGTGAAGAAGCGTGTTAGCAAATGAAGAGGAGAAAACATGGAACTGTTTACTGGGATTTTTACTTGGTACTGATCTATGTTTACTACTTGGAATTAGAACTACAACTTTAGTGTTCCCCAAGACAAGGCCTTAAAAAGCCGAATGCTTTATGAAAATGATCTTTGTTAGACTAACTTGGTCTAATTCCTCATAGTTCATTCACTTTGTTTTGCATGTAGAGAGGAAGAAAGTATGAGTTCTTATTACTAGATAGTTCAGGATGATCTCTCTGGTATATTCTCTCTGAACTCATAGAATTGTTTAGGTCAGAAAAGACCTTTAAGATCATCGAGTCTGACCGTTAACCTAGCACTGCCAAGTCCACCACTGAACCATGTCCCATTGGCCTCAGCCCACAGATCCAGCCTGTCCAGATCAATCATATATAAGGTTAAAAATTCCTACCAAGTACGTGAAATCTCTTTATTGCTGCATTTTTCCTTCTTGAACAGGCACCATTAATATGCTGTGCATAAATGCCTTTTGTGACTGTTACAGAATTAATATATGCTTGTAGTAATGAAGAATTTTGTGTGCATCTGGAGTCTGATGCATCTCAAGGCAATCAGTTAATTGGCTGTATTTTTCATGAATTTTAATTATTAGAATAATTACACTGATGTTGTGTCTTTTGATGTATTGCATGACCAGAGAACAACTCCAAAGGGACCTAGCTTGTTTGTATAATGTTCTTGAAGTCAGTAAGGCTAAAACAGTAACGTGCTTTCTTTACTTAACATCCACTGTACTTAATATGTGATCCATCCTACTGATGGCAGCTTTTCCAACTTGACTTTCTCTTGAAGACAGGTTAAAATATGTAGAAAAATGAAGTTGTTATGAATATGCCCATCCAGAAACGGAGGCAACAAAACTTCACGTATTCCTCCTGCTTCTTTCCTTGGCTAATGTGGTAGTACTGTCTGTTCCCAGAGGATGAGCTGGTTCTGACTGGGATAGTGAGGAACTACTAATACAGTGTATGAAGCGCAACAAGTATGTTAAGGTGTGAAGGAAAAGGTTATCATGTTAAATCAGGTATCATGTATATTAAATCATATTAAAAAGGCATCTCATGTTAAATCAGCTGATATAATTGCAGAAAATCTCAAAACAAGAAAGCTTGTCAGCCTTCTGTATTACTTTTGCAACAGTATAATTTGGTCTAATCAGAGATTACATCTTCACACAAATCTTGCTTTATGTTTTTCTTCAGACTCTTGTGGCTACACCACCACTGTGGCTACATAGTGGCATGACAAAAGCATAAACTTAGTTTGATTCATTACTTGCAAAGTTATTTGTAGCGTTCTCATTGCTCACTGCCTTTCTTATTTCTTACACGAGCACTCCATGTGCTTGTTGAAATCTGATAGTAAAAATGAGTTAATCAGGAACTCAACTGAGATCAGAACCTGAATGAAGTATATTAATATACTTGTCTTGTACAAGGAAAAGACTAATGGGCTACTCAAATCTTGTTTGGGTGATTTTTTTTTTTCCTACATTGTTGACTTGAATACATTAAAAAAACCACGAGACAAGTACAAGCTTACCCTTTGCACAAAGTATCAGGTGAGAGATTTTACTGTGCAATAATAATACTTGTGGTTGAATTTAGATCTTATTTCTTTTGCCAGAATAACCGGGCAACTGGCTTTTGTACCTCTACTGTGATAACATAGATTAATGGCCTAAATTATGCATATCTAAACAGAAGGAAATGCACTTAAATATAGGTACCTGTCATCTACAACCTTGTAGCTATTTGACAGAGCTGGTGCTTTTGCACCCCAAGTTACAAGTATTTTCATGTAACCTGTATGAGGCACATAAGACCTCCAATATCCCTGGAACGTTGATTGGGCAGGGGGGAAATGCAATGAGTGAAAGAAATGAAAGAGGTGACTATCATTTTACAACCTTCTCTGTACAGGGTAAATTCATAAAGCCTTTAATTGAATGATTCTGCATTCTCATGAAGTTTTGTTTAATAATTGAACTTTTTTTTTTTTTGTTCTTTTCTCAGGTAGGACTATGTAAAAGTGATCTTAAGATCTGTGCCTTAGGGTACTAGCCTAATTTCCTGAACTGCTACACTTGCATTCTCCATTCATCATCTTGTTCTGTTCCATTTCCGTTAGAGTTATCTAGTTTGGGTCAGAGCCGACCCTCACCACAAAAAATGTGATAAAGTGAAGCTACTGAATATATGTGTGGAGTAGTTCTAGAAAAATCCTACATGATTTTGATTACAAAAGAAACGTGAACACGCTTTGATGTACAAATTTGAAGTGGTTATCCCTTCCCTGACAAGTGGTGTTAGAATTCTTATTTTTTAAAATTTTGCTGAGAAAAGACTAGTGCTAAGAAAGTGATTAGGTAAGTGGTCTATTCTAAATATATACTGCCCAATGCAGCAGTTGAGAGAAAGATGTAGTTGTTAGTGTGGGAATACAGGAATTCTTTGGTAAAATATATTGGGGAGAGAAGAGTGCTTGCGTGACACAGGCTCGAAACAGGCGTAGCGTAGTTATTTTGAGAATTGCTTCTGTCTCTGTTGGTTTGGACAAGACTTTCTTTCCATTAAGGAGAGTATTAGCTGCTTGGCTGGTAGTTCCTAAACTTCTTACTCAAAAAAAATATTCTTACTAATGTAGAACAACTACTGGAGAGTGTTTGATTAACCAAAAGAACAAGAATCAGGTTTACAACATCTTTTGGAACCTCATTCACAACAAGCATATGAAGACTGCTTTAATGTAAGTTCTCATGTGCTTTTCTTTAAGTAGGTAGCAAGTTATGTGGTTTTATGAAATCTCTAAACTGTGAGCGAAATGCTTTCTTCTAAGGTATGCTTCCAAGGTAGCCCTACAAAAATAATTTGTTATGATAGCAAATTCAGAATGAAGTCATAAAGTGCTTTAACGTTCTGCAATTGCCAATGAAAACAAGAACCGTAAAATTGCTTTCTCTGACCTACTGTCTCGCAGGCAATCTTACGCTCATTTACAAAAGTTACTCCAGAATAAAGCAATTATGCTTGGTGAAACACATATGGAGATTGAGGCCCCACTTAAGCATCCTGACTCGATCCAACTTTGCCCATCTTGTTCTTAGCTCTCCTCCTCTTTCCTCCCTCCAGCCCTGACACACATACCCAAAGAGCCCTTCAGTGCTTTGCAGCCGGCTGTTTAGAAATAGCTTTGAAAAATAAAATTCTAACAATTAAAATAACCATATAGCATGTTGTTTGATAAAGCCTGGCACTGTATCTCTTACACAATGAGGCCTAAAAATCAGTATGGCAGTGCCAAGTTTTCTGCTGACAGGGTATTTTGGCTGTCCCTTGGACCTGTGTCTAACAGCAACAATACCACAATTACAAAGTGCAAGACCCATATAGCTAAACTTCCACCTCACTGACAACAAAGAATGTGCCAGTTGCAATGTATTAGGCTTTCCCTTGACAAGCTTAAGCCACAATAATGAGACGGTTGCATAGGAAAGACTGCTGAAGTAATCAATCAAATCTGTGTTTTAGTCTGTTCATGCTTGTAGCTAAGAAACTGAGACTAAAGGGACAGGGAAAAAAGATGACGGGTTGTAGCTTTTGTATCTCCTCCTCTTAATCGTGGTGCTTTACTAGGTTAGGAGATTGACCTCCAGGCAGTGGAGAGGGAAGAGGCTCCAGTGCAGAGCCTCAAGACTCAATCTCCCAGGTTGTTTTCCTTTTCCCCCAGTCATAGAATGTACTTTTGAAGCATTTTACTACGAGGCTTGCAGCAGTACAAGCTGCATCTTGTTTCCCAACCTGACTCCTATTTAATTCTTCTAATATTCAACAATTGTTCTTTTTCTTGGTCCCCATTTCATCTTTCTCCTGAGTGTCATGTAGCTATTCACCTTTGTTTCCACTAAGGTACACCTGTGATTCTGTGAAATGAGAATAATATTTTATCTCCAATACAAATTAGCGGGGACTTGAACTCTGCTTATCATATTCCAAATTATTTCTGTTTGTGAGACAACTTTGCCTTTCTTTACAGAAGCAGATTATGCACTGTATTCAAATGTCTTTTAGTGGAATAATCACTGTTGCAATCTTTATTTACCCTTCTATCCTTTAAAAAATATCTTGGATACATTTGGATAATTAAATATTTAATCAATATCATATTTTTATCTACTTTTGATACCCCATTCTATAATAAAGGGAACTGGACTGTACAGCAGAAATCAAACTATTACAAGTAGTAATAATTAGTACTATTAAGAGTAGTGAGGAATCTTGAGATACAAAGAATGTAAAACAAAAAAGGTTGTACAGATATTGAAGAAATCTTACATGGCGTGAGGGGCTGAGAAACTCATGATTTCATGTGATCTACACTGGTATTGGCAAGAATCCTTGTAAAAGTTGCATGTCCATTTAAAAATTATTTTGTCCTTACTGGAAATCAGTTCTTGGTGATTTTCCTAGATGGATCATGATTGGTGTGTGAAACTTTCAATGGTGCAGTCTAATCAATACCATCAGTGTGAAGATACTTTCCTTATGCCTCTTGTGTTTCAAGTGAGGGCTAAGATTATTAATGGGTACAATTTCTTGGAAACAACTTGATATTTATTTTCTAAAACTTCCATGTGATATGGCCACTTCTGAGCTGCATTACCATTTCCATTTCATTAATCATTGTGACCGAAGATGGGCAGGTCCTTACGTGGTTTTCTAGTTTAGTTTTTTTTCCCCTTTTCCTCCCCCCCCCACTCCCCCCCCCAAGTACTTGATTTTGGGAAGTAGACACATATAAGTATCTTGCATGTTAATAAAAATCAGCTTACTTTCTCCAGGGAGTGTAACAAATTAAAACTAAAGCTTTATTTTTAATCTTTTCCACTAATGAGGGCTTCTATTTGTATAACTTCAAACAATGTGTTAGTTCCGCACTGATACTTTGAGTACGTAGTTGCTGCCTAGGAACAATTCTTTAATGCATGATCTATTGGAAAAAAAAAATGCTGTTGTACACTCCTAATTCTAAACATGAAAGAAACTTTCAGATGGCAGAGTGGTTTTATTAAGGAAAATAACTGACTAGTTGGAAAGCAAATTTCTCAGTGCGCGGGTGGGGGAGAGTAACTGAAAATGTGAAAAATGGTAAACTATCTTGTAATGTTTTTCAGAAGCAAAATTTTCTAAACAATGTTTGTATATCTTAGGGATTGGAGCCTTCTATTATGCGTAGGGGAGCCCTCTCTTGCCAAACTCTTCTTGGAGTTCACGTCCAATGTAGAAGAGTTGGTAGTTTTTAGTTTTAGTGAAGTGATGAAGAATAATTTATAAGATAAAACTGAAACTGCAGTTCCAGTGCAAGTGATATATCGAGACAGAGAGCAAAATAATGCTTTTGAAGCGGAAATGTTTGTGGGGCCAATGAGGAAAAACTTCATCTTTGTTGTAGATGTTTCTTTATAGTTCTTATTCTGTAGGCTTTCTGGTAATACAGATGAATTCTTACTATTTATCATAAAAATAGTCCCCAAAACTCAGTGAAACTGCTTTAAGGTCTGATTGCAAAATGAAGTTAACTGAGAACTTCGAATGGTGAACCTGGCCCTCTCCTGTTTTATGATACAGTTTTTAACTATATGATAGCATATTATTTTTACTATCAGCTGCTGCTTCAGTTAATTCACTTATGAAGTACTGTTTGCATGGTATTCTTGCTAATCTTTCTCCAGACTGTTTTTACATATTCCCAAATTTGTTTGTTTATATGCGCTCCCCTCAGTCGCCCCCCCAACTTTTGATTGTTAAGTAATCAAAGCTAAAAGCAGCAATACATGGCCTTATGTTAGCTTACATGTTAATTGTCTATTTTAATTTCTCTGACAGCTGCTTTGCTTTGAGCAGATGTTTTCTCTGAAGAATTCAGTAATGCCTAAACCCCTTTAATACATAGTCATGTGAGCCCTCATTTAGTTTTGTTCTTTGTAATATACATTCACTTCTCTCTCGAGACTGAATGTTATCTACAGTCACATTGTTCACATCTTCATTGTTAGCTCTTTTAGACACTTTTGAGGTTTTCAGGCTTATCTTTCTCCAAATCACATGCCAGTTTGAAGCACTTTATTTTGATAGCTTATATGTTATTGTCAAGTAACCTACTTGTCAAATAGGTGGTTGGAGCATCCAAGTATTAAACCCTATCTGTACTGCAGTTACCTTTTATTGTGTATCATTTATCCATAATTTATTTATGCTAACATCAATTAATGTGGGCTCTCGCAGTTTACTAAAAGGGTCTAGTAAATACCAAGTTGTGTCTTGCGAGTAAATAATTCTAAAGAGTATAACTTTGAAGTAAGAGCTGTTATCCCAAAGGACAAGTTACCTCCAACCTAATTTCTTGACTCAGATTCTTCTTCGTATAATTCCTCTGCCCCAACCTTAGAAGAGGACTTGCCCTTACCCTTCTGTTTGACCCCTACCAGAATAGACTACTTAAGAAATGCTTTAACGTGACTTTCCAAATACGTGTACCAGGACCAGAAAGGGTTGCTGGTAAATGCACGATTTCTGCTTCTCCGCCTGTAGAAACACAGAAAAGAAGTGCATTAATGATGTTTGCAAGTTAAACTAAGGAAGAAAGCATTCAAGAAAACTAGATAGTAAAAATAAATCTCAGCTGAAAAAAATTAGAGAAGAAAACCTTTACTGGCTGTCCATAATTTTCAGATATTTAAGGTGTTATTTAAATTCAGATTTTTATGATTCATAGAAAGTTTATGGTAGACAGAAAAGATACGGCGAGGGGAAATGCAGAACAGGAGTTATGACTTACATTGAGGTAAACCACCAGTATTACACATGAGTATTTATCTTCATTGATGGTAAGGCTCAAATGACTCTTCATGGTGGCTTTTCCTTATGTGGAAAATTTCCTAATACACTTAATGAGGCTGACTTCAAAAGAAGTAGTGTTGGCCTCACCATGTAAGTATTTGCTCTTTGGGTAGTTTACTCTTAAAAGAGCAAGCTTCATGTCATAACTTCATGTTTTAATATTTCTTCCCAACTTTTATACCCTGTTGCATTTTCTTTAAATGCACAAATACCATTTACAACAGTCGTGATTGCTTATGCAGTTTTATTTTTGACCGGGACAAGGTTGTTCTTATTCAGCTCCTACCCCTCTTATTCAGCCCTGCAACTGAAAAAAGCTGGTGAGGCAAGTTGCCGCAGAGACTTAGTTGTTATGTTTACTAGCTTCATGCTTGTGCTCCAGCTCATGCTTGTCTAGCATCCAAACAGCTGGCATTTAAGCCTGCCTCAGATGTGGGCTTCAGATAAGCTTTAGATAAGCTCTGAAGCATGAAGGAAAAGAATGCCTGAGAGCCTTGGGTGGACCTGGTAGAGCACCACGTGGTGCGGTATGCTCAGGGACAGCAATGGGTCATGTTTGTCTCAGCCCTCACATCTGGAGAGGTCACATGCAATGAAGTAGTAGAGGATGAGTAGAAAGTCTCCTTTTTTGACACTGTGAACACATGAAGAGCACCTTAGAGGGCATGTCATGCCATAGTCTGCTTCCTGGGCCATACTCCTACACAGCATGTAAAAGAGGCGAGAGTTCTTGAGTATTTTTCTGGGGCTAATGAAATATGTATGTGTGTATATGTAGATATGAATACACATACGGAGTTAAAAGCCTTGATATTAGCATACAGCTTTGCCTGCCTCATTCACCGTGTTCCCATGTAACTTCATGTGCAGAATGAGTAGAAGGAGATTATAGTATTACAGCCCTGGGAAGAGTTCTGAGAGCTTGCCAAGCAAAAGAACAGTTGTTTAATATTACCTCTGTTTAGAAGCAATTATATCCAGGAATATGCAATTCAGATCAGACCTTCTAAAGCTCATCATGGCTAGTTCACCCTTAACTATTTCAAAGCCAGGTGATGCATCTAAAATCACCAGTTTGTTTCACTGTTTGCCAAGGTGCTCATGCCATTGCTGTGCGTGTGCTGGGCAAAATACCAAGATGACGGGAGAGGTGTAAAGGAAATGCCTGTAAAATGTGATATTATCTGAGGTACTCAAAGTTTCTGTCATTTTGGTTTTGGGCCTTAGTGATAAGATTGCCCTGTTTTGTGGAAAAGCAGGCCATATTGAGGAGGAGGGGTTGGATGATCAGAAGGAGGGAGGGCTCAGTGGCTCAGCTGTAATAGTGGCTTCTGAATGGAGGGCTGGCAACACAGGTGGGACCCCTTAATCCATGCTGGTTGGGCAGGAGGACCAAGCTGGTGACAGAAGAGAAATAGGGCTTTGTCTCTGTGGGGAAGGGAGAATTTTGCCCTAAGGGCTGCTGCACTCTGGGGTTGATTGTCCTAACAGAGACAGTTGCCTGTCTCTCCACCATTTCCATTCCCCAAGGTTTTTATGATAGTAAGCTCCTTAGCTTTTAGGTTTGAGGGATATTGAACAGATGATTTCATTTTCTTTTTCTGCATAAAGGGAACACAATGTAGGGATGCAAGCTTTTGCTCTTTAGGATATCGACTCTTAGCTAAGGTGGCTTCTCTTCTACATTTTGAATTGTACTTCTCTGGCTGCCTGACACTCAGCTGATGTTGACATCCATGCAGAGTAGCAGGTAGTGAAGTTGCTGGTGAGCACCAAGAACCTCCTGAGCAAAGGTCTAGTGATTGGTTCCTTTAATTTTCCTAGATGTGATTTTGCTGCTAGAATAAGGGAAATGCTGACTTTATTCTGAGCAGCTCTACTGTAAAGGGTGCAAAATACTTAGCTTTGCAGCCAGGCAGGAATGGCCAGATGAGCCCATCTGCCTGTCATCCAGAACAGTTCCCCATAGTAGAAAATGATACAGCCAACTTCTTTACCGACAGTGCAGCTCTGGGAAAAGATTTCAAAACAAGTCCAAAGAAGAGTTATTTCCTTTCTTACTGAGGTCTTGATCTAATCCTGGCCTGAAACCGGTCTTTTTCTTATTAAATGTTTCTTAAATGGCTTATTTAAGATTGGCAAAACCTACCTGCCTCTCTTGCTTGCAGCATTTTTCTTCATATTATCAATTGCTTTGGTGGTGTTCTAATGTATGGGAATTAGACTTTTGCCCAAAGAAAAACTGCTTTTCTGAGTACATACTTACACATGAAGGTTATTCTTGTGATATTTATTCTCTGCTATTTATATCTGTGGAAGAGCAATTCTTGCATCTGTCTCTGACAAATCTGAATAATCTCTTTTTAAAATATTGGAACAATTAAGACAGTGTACTGAAAGATTTACAGTTTTAAATTACAATGTTTTAAAACCAGAAATCATGGAATATGTGATAAGCTTATATAGGAATATTTTTCCAGTTAATTATATAAGTGAATATAGAACAAATTTTTTTCCAGTTTCTGCTAATTTCTGAGGGGCTATATTAGTTATTTGTTTTGTCTAACTCAGGAAAATGTGCGATAATCAACCCCAGAAGCTGCTGGTATCAAAGAATCAAACCCTTGTCCCTAACGCTGCAAGTCTTGTTACGGTGCACTCTTTTTTTTTTTTTTTTTTTTTTTTTTTTCTTTTCTTCTCTCCCTGCTCCAAAATGAGTCATTCACTGAACGGCCTTGAAAACTAGCAAGTTAAAACAGAAGTCCTTGCAGAAGAGCTCTGGTCTTGGATGCCTTCTGTGTGTAATAGGCAATAGCAACTGTACACAGGTACACATTCAGAATTTCTGCATTTGACTCAAGATGTGCAGAAAAAAAATGCGTTGTTAATTAACCAAATGAACATATGTATTTTTAGCCTGGTGGAGGCATGCTACTGATTAGTTACAGTTGTGACTGCTGAGAGAAAAATGTTAAAAAATATATTAAGAATACAAAGGAAAAAGGCACTGAAGTGAAGTTAACCAACTTCTTACTCCCTTTTCAGGGACTTCCAGGTACCATTTCAGAGCAGATGAAATAATACTAAAGAGAGTAATGACAGTTAAGCTGTACCTAGAGTATTTTTTAAAGATGAAACTGAAAGGGAAAGGATGTACCATTTGACTTTTTGGAGCTCTTATAATGTGATATAACACATCCGTTTTGCATTCTTTTGGAGGAAAGAAAAAGGCAGGATTTTACTAGTGGCTCCAGTTTAAAGGAAGGAGATACAAGCTGGCGATTGAAAGTCTTCAAACTCGGCCAGTGCTGCCTTGTCTTCCAAAAGATATTTTGCAGTAGATGTGCCAAGAATACATGCCTGGTCTCTGCATCCCATCACAATGCTTTTTGCGTTCAGGATCATGCAGATGTTACAAAAGTCAGTTTACAAGATGACTGTTACTTCACCTGTGTAGTTCACCATGTACTCCTCTGGCACCAATTTACACGGAGAAGCATGTACCTAAACATCTGTCAGTAATGCCACCATGATTACCTTTGAAATTGCCAGTTACTTGTCATCACAGGTCTTTCTGCTATGAAGACTGGCAAAGAGAAAATTGAAATCTTGTTCTTAAGTCACGTCTTTGTTTATTTCAAATATTGTTAAATTACTTCCAGTGTTGTCAGGTAACACCGGCTTCTGTAGCACTGGCCCATCCAGTGCTAGTGCCTTTTGAAGGAAGAAAAATGCTCAAATCTCTTTGCCCAGGTAGAATGTGGGTTGGAACATGCTACACTAGTGAGGAGCTGAAACAGCTGTTTGCTGTGTGTGGGTAAAAGGAGGACTTGGGTCTTGGCTTTTAATTCTAGGTCTGTTACCAGCATTACATAGGGAAAGGTAGGCTCAAAACTGAAATGTAGTAACTTAGTCATAGATGGTAATTGTGTAACATGTAACTGAGCAGGCAGGGTGCCTCACCCCTCTGAAGTCCCAGGGAATTAAAAGCTCTGAAGTGTTTTCTAGAAATCAGTCACTTCCTTTGGAAAAGCAAAAAAAAGAGGAGGAAGAATCTCACTGCTCTATTGTATCTTGTGGATGGATGACACAGTGATATAAGAGACCAGCCCTGCTTTTGCTATTATAAATTCCCAGCAGTCGCAGGGAACTGGAATGTGCTCTCCGCAGGCAGGCAGTCTGCCCACACTTGAGGCCGTGAAGGATTGGGTCCGGAGTGGTGTTCTTGCTACAGAGCTTCTACAGTTCTCTTTTTGTCTCAAAATGTTTTCTTTACACACCAAAAAAACCCCTTCTAAATAAAATCTGAGTGCGGCTACAGTAAGAAATGTGCCTTTAAAGATGAGTTGATGATTCCCTTGCTTTAAATTTAAGAAGATGAGAAGACTGTAGGTGGAAAGATTTTGATTGATGATCCAAGGTGTGTGTGAGTAGGGGTAAGTAATAAAGAACCATAAAGGAATAAAGAAGGAAATTATGAAAAGGCAATTAAAGGTGAGATCTGGCAGATCTGTTGGGAGAAATGGAAGAAACAGACCTTGGAGTTGAACAGGATGGAAGGGAAGGGAAAAGGGTTTGTGAAGAAAGGAAAAATAAGAAAAAATGAAAATACCAAAAGGTTCATAGGCTCTTCTGGAACCAGTAGCTTCAATGCAAAATTGAGATCCTAACTGCATGGAAACAGCGATGACAATATATGGCATGGGGTACCAAACTGGGATGCTGGAAAGGGAGAAGAATGCACAGGAAATCGTGAAGAGTGATGTTTGAAGTGTAATCACTTCAGAAATCTTGCATGGGATTTTTTGTGGTGTTTCCTTTCCTGTTCAGGGCCCTGTCTTGGGGGCAGTGGTCAAGATCTGGTGCAATAGCTTTTTATGTGTTTGCCTAAATCTCTTGCAGTTTGATGTGGATGGACATAGCTGAATGGACATATACAGATGAAGATGTATACTTAATCTGTTTTCCTTTTTTATCAGTGACGTGTACATATTATCCTCCCTTTTCCTTTTCACAGTTCCTGTTAGATGTCTCCTTGATACTTTTTGTCATGTCAGTAAAGTGTTGTTGAGTTGTTTATCTACAGTTTCTAGATGCTGTTGAGTATTGCAGTCCCCCTTTCTGCAGGGGTAACTTGTAATCCTTGGTACAGATTTAGAGTTTGGCTGTACTGAGAAGCATCCTGTATAAATGGTTTCATCCTCACTGAGAAATTTAGGTTTTCTTGTCTATCCTATTCTCACTAATATTTAAATTTTGTTTATTGTACGTCACTCAAATGTTATTTTACTTTATAAGTGCCTCATAAGACTTCCTCTGCTTATATCATTTGCAGTTGTCACTGAAGATGGTTAGGTATAGTCTAGTAATGCTGGTGAAGAGCCTAGGAAAATACAACTTGACTCTAAAATATCTGGGTTTTTTTTCCTGAAATAAAAAAAAAAAAAGATTTAAGGAAGTGGTGAATAATGTAATAAATCATGAGCTATTAACGAGACTGTTTTACTGTCAAAATCCCCATTAGACACACATACCACTAACAGGATCAGTAAATTAGGAACTGTGTAAACTGAGATCCTACTTTCATTCTGTGGAAAAGAAAGATACACGCTGAAGCCAACTTGACATTGGCAATGCATAGTGCATCATGTAATAATTATTATACTCAAAGCTCCACTTTAAAAATAAAAAGAAACCTCCTCTGGTTAGCCTGTCATGTGTAGTGACTGACTCTACTTCAACAGCCCTTACCTTAAAAGGAAAGCATGTGGTAAGATGCTTTGCTGTTATTTCAGGCTAATATTTCAAGGAGGGATGTGAGCTGGTGCCAGACTAGATTTTGATAAATCCTCTTTATTAAATAAAAAGTGGGATAGATGTTTTATCTCTTTAACAAGCTATCCTTCAAGAGCTTCAGGATCTCTGTGGCAGTACTCTTCCATAGAAGCGCCAAAGTGCCTGCCTATCCTGTGGGCCTTTGTTTGGGAAGCCCAAACTGTTTGGTGTCAAGCCTGGAGACTGCGAGTGATCCAGCAGCACCTCCTGGGGAGCAGAGTTTTGCTTCCACTGCTGTGTCCTTTCATAGATCTTTTCTGGTTAAATTCTCCTCTTTCTAATGTGTGGTCTCTGAAACTTATGGTAACAAAGAATAAAATACGTAGAAGCTGAGCAAAATTGGGTTTGGTTCGAACTTTTGAAAGAACTCAAAATAATCTAATCTTTGTCACTTACCTAGGGGGTGTATATCTCAGAAAATCTGCTTTGAAATTTCAGGTGCAAATTCTACATATTTATTTCCCAGTCTTCCACTTATCACTTTGAAAATTAAATACTAACTTTGCCATTTTGTTTTCATCACAATGTTTTTGTCACATTTACTTAGCATAAGACTATAGTATAAGTGAAATTCCCTATCTACGGCTATGGCCAGCGGTATGGAATTCTGTAATTTTTTTTGCTATGTAGATGCATGCATTGTTATGGTAATGGAGCTGTTCTGTGATTTAGTCCAGCATTAATTAATGATGACCAGGACCACAAATATTTTCTGTTTCATACCAGTGGAGCAGGTGGGTGGAGTGGTCTTGAGAAGAGGGCGAGGAAAGAGACAATCCTGCCCTTAGTTTCAACATCCATGCCCCCATTGTGCTGACAGCTGTTCACATCTCCACTCCCCTAGTTTAAAGGAACTATATCGTACAAGGACAAATGCTTTTAATGTAGGAAATGTAGCATCATTTCTCAGGGGCAGGGCCAAGACCTGTGAGAATCTCCAACTGATCCACTTCTTGGACTAGGTCCTTGCCCTAAGACAAATAAGGCAACGTGTTAGGAACAAAACGGATCCTTTTGATATAAAGGATGAGACTAGACATAGCAGGTGCTTGCCATGTTGTGTAGAGAATTATTGGAAGATGCTCAGATACTTCAGTGGTGGAAGGAAAGGATGCCAGATAAAGAACAGCTTGGTGATTTAAAAGCTGTTATGGGGTGACTGGGGCCAGTGCGTAATTTTTCTTTTCATTGTAGTCAGTCTGTGAACAATATTTTCTTGAATATAAAAATCTTGATAAATAAAGAAATATTTTAGTGCAGTTGTGTGGGATGGAGGAGAAAAGTGAGTAGTCAGCATGTTGGCAGAAAAAACGGAAAAACTGAGCTGTATCTTGATAGAGCAGTACAGTCAAGGGCTCAGAATCACTCACTATTTTTTTTTCCTTTGATTTATTCGATTTTATGGTGTAAATTCGAGGAACCACACTTTATCTGATGAGATTTATACCTCAAATAACTTTGTTTCAAGGCAAAAGCATAGCTGCATAGCAGAGGTCAGGAATCTCCCACCTAAATAACTGAGTGGTCTTACAAGCAAGATCTCCCTTTTGCTGCGCAGGTATGTGCTTCTCCTTTTGCGTAGTGCTGTTTGGCTGAGTTCAAAAGGAAGATCAGCAGGGAATACTGAAGAAACTCCTGTAGCCGAAAAATGATGTATTAAGATAGGGCTAAAAGAGATACATCAAAAAGACATGAAAGTTCTTGGAAACTTTAGGAGGCTGTTGGGAGAAGTTGAGGATCACAGTCTCTGAGGAATATAAAAGTGGAGGTAAGAGGAAGGAGCTGTGAGCTACTTAGCCCAGGATTCCTACCCAACAGAACAGCCAAGAAGTCTGTACTCCTAAGGACTTGGTGTTGGAGTGGTTCCAGAAAAGCATCCTACTGAAAGAAGGATATGGTCCCTACTGATGACTCTGTGGAAGTGCCATCTGCTCGCCTACCCTCGCTCACAGATAGAAAATACAGCTGCTGTTAGTAGGATTGGACAGGGCTAGAGCTGTGAACTCCCCAGTGAACAGCTATTAAGAAGGTCCCTGCTCACAGAACTCTCCACCTGAATGGAAGGCTGAGAGAGAAATAGAGAAAGAAGGTGAAATGATGTACTGAAACTTGTCCTGGATTTCTGAGATGTTGCTGGGAACAGCTCATGTTCTTCCCTTCTGGTGGTGCCTGGCCTGCTGGACAGTGTTGTGTCCTAGGAGAGACCTTATTGCACCTGTCTGTGCAGGATGGGAGTGGCAGGCAGTCAGAAACTGAAGTGACTTCTTGGGACGCCAATCTCTGCAGTAGCACGAGGACTATTAGGCTAAATTAGGTTATAGTGCAAGAATGGGTGTGGGTGGGTGGGAAGAAGATGCTTTGTGTCTTAGTGGTTGCTCAGAGGTCCCACAAGTCCAACACAAGCTCTTGTTATGGGCTAGTGGCAGAAAATCAGAGAGGTGTCATGGGGGCTGATGTAACATATTAGGCAATTGGTTGATGATTGCCTAAAGGATCTGTGGGAGGCTGAAGCGTAGGAGGATTTCTACAAGAGGCATGCTTGTAGACTCTGGGTAGTAGCACACAGCAGAACATCATCCCTGTGGGTGCTGGGATAGGTTTAGGTCTTGCATCTGAAAGTGCATTTTATGATGGAACAGCTCTGACTAGGAAAATGTCAGTCCTCATTCTCATGCTTTGAAAGGCGTTGCTTATACTATGGCAGCAGTTAGTAGGGGCTGCTGTACAAGCTCAGCACGGCAACTCCTCAAACCTCTTGTAGGAAATTTGAAGGGCAGCTCATTCCAAGGCACTGTAATCCCTAGTAAGGTACCAGGAAATGGTATCATCTTTCAAAGGTTTTAGTCCAGAAAGTTATTGCATGTACACCATACTGGGTAGGTTTGTGGTTATCCTCACCCTGGATGGACTCTTAACTCAGAGCTGGCTGAAGGTGGGATGGTAACTGGGAATGCTGGGGGCGGGGGGGGGAGAAGAGGATTTAAGGTCCAACCGTAACTCTCCTTCATCCATACTTTCGCTGTTCCGTGCAGTATGAAATTCTAATGCTGATCCACTCTAATGCTTTGCTTCAAACAGCAGAAATGTGCATCGTGTAAAATAGGCGTGCCAAGAACTTCAAACAAATAAAATAACCTGGCTGGTTGTGTTTGCATACGGGGTGCCTGTTTTCTCATAGCTTGTTTTGTTTCTTGATCTCACTGAATGAAGCTAAAAGATAACATGCAGAGGGATAAACAAAGTAAGAACACTGGGGAAAATGAGCAGAATAGGACAATTTTACATGCCTTGCACATGGTACTCCTTTTCCTGAATTTAGATACAGCAGGAGGGTTTTGGGCTTTTTGCCTCTTGGGAGGTTGAGATTACCGATTGTTTGATCTCCTGGGTTCTAATCCCATTGCCCACAGTGTCTGCAGTTTGGACCATGCATTACTGCGAACTGCTGGTTACTGCACCCAAGGCAGTTCCTGCAGAGCTCCTACCAAGTGTAGTCCGTACTTCTTTGGAGTCAGCTCTCTGCAATTACGCTGTTGCAAGTTGGATTTCTATATATCACAAAATATAAACCCAGTTTGAGGTTACAGTGAGTAATAGTTTCAGACTCTCTATTACAGTAATTCTGCTCAAGCACTTTTTTCTTTCAAGGAGATGAAGTAGAGTCTGAAGATTTTTCTTTTCATTAAAATGAAATGAATGACTTGATCCTGCTTCCCCTAAGCCAAGTAGTATTTCCACTGGAGTTAATAAGAGGTTTTTCTGAGTAGCATGTGAGTATGAAGCTCTCTGTGTGCAAAAGCATCATTTATCGCTTGCTGCAATCTGAGGATCAGAGACCGTTGCTATGTACCAGAGTGAAAGTAAATGGATTAACACTTAGTGAGCTTAAAGTCTTGACCCTAAATCCTTTAACCTTATTATGCTAAAATACATGCAGTTCTTGTTCCTAATAAATTCAGTAATCCTTGTTTTGGTTTTCTGTGGGTGCATTGCATGGATACATCGTCATGTTAAACATGTTACAGTAATAATTCAAATGACAGTGCTGCTTCTGCTTCATTTAGGTAACAAACATTCCTGTAGAAGAAAGATGCAGGCTTTTATAACTGCAGTACAGAAGAGTACTTTCTGAAGTCATCAGGGCAAGTTGTAATTAACTTAACCAACTGTCAAGGTTAACTTCTCTTGGCAAAACTCTGTGGAAAAGCAATCTGAGGAATATAGAAGGAAGTAGTGACTGCAGAGATTTTGCCTCAGGGATAAAAATTCTATCATCAGGTGAATGCCTTTGTGCTCGCCTTCAGCATCCCTATGGGAAAAATATATCCCTATGCTTTAAACTATTAACCTCTCCTCTATTTGTAAAGACCTTGGGTGGCTGAGTTTGTAAGAGAAGAGGGAACAGTTAGGAAAATAAGCTAAGCTTATTTTTCCAATGTAACAAAAAATTAGAAGTGTTGTCTGCAGTTTTACCAAAGGCTCTCATGTGTCTGTTTATGTGAGATTCTCCAAACTTGTGTGGTTTCAGTTGAACAAAAAAGGACCTGAGTTTTTTAGATTTCTTTCAGCCAAAGAATACGTTAGACGTCCACAGGGGCAGGGGAGCAAGCCATGAAAAATAAGCTTCTGTGAGGCTTGGAAGCCTAACATAATTTTTCCCTGTCAGAACCTTTGGGCTGAATTCTGCTTTGACTTGCACCCAGTAGAATCTCACTGGTTTTAGTTCGGATGCTTCCAGTGTAAGCCACATCAGAGTGTGGCCGTTTACTTTGAATCTGGCAATAGGTTTGAAAATACTCAATACTGAAGAAACTGGAGATGCTATGATTTTGAATGTGTGTGTGTTACTGATACTCCAGGAACTGCTACATTTCATCAAGTCTGCTTAGGGGATAAGAAAATGAACTCCATTATTTTTAGGAAAATGCCAGATGTTGTCATAATATGTCACATGCTTCTGTCAGTGAAACGTTTTTTAACAACAGTACTAATGTGTGGTATTATGCTGATGTTGTACAAATAACTAGATGTCAACCTTCATATCCTCAGCAACCTTCTTTTATATCTGTGTGTCTGCTTAGATATTGATGTTATTAAAAAAAAAAAAAATTCTTCTAAAAAGGAAGTGGAAATAGGGACTTGCTGAGGAAACACAGGTTGCAATGTTCTCTTGGTTTGAATTAGCAGGGTGAAATACAGACAACCAGAACAAGGAAGGGAATCCTTTTTATGAGGAATGAAAGAACATAAGTATGCCTATTCAAAAGTTAGTGCTCTATGTGTGTGGACATACGTATATGCTCATGGATCCACACGGTTACCAACATTTGGTACGTAAATACTTTTCCCTTACTCTCATGGTGAGAAACTGCCATCACTGCAATTTCAAACTTACATAAACTTAATGTGGTCATTTGTAAGTTTGTAAAATGGGTGTGTGAGATGCATCAGTTTTTCTTTCAGGTGCAAATTTGCCATAACACCATAAATGGAACATATAACACTTAAAGCTGTATATATTGGGATACTGGCATATAGGATAAATTCAAGTACTCTAGGACACAGAATTATTAGATGATTCATTTTTGCAGAAGAGGTTCCACTATGCCTTTTACCACTGTTGCTACAACCATTGTGCTGAGGGTTGCTTTTACACAACTGACTTCTCTTGAGGATTGAGTACTTGCACAGAAGAGTAGTGCTGTTTATTTAGCTAGTCTGGGTAAAAAACTTCATTTGGAACGACACTTCTGGAAGGTGGTAGTTTGCTGTACTGAGAATTTTTGCTGGGGAACTTAGCATAACCATTACAAATGGCAGCAGACTGCTATAGCTATGGAATTGCCCAAATGGAAGACTTAGTTTTGATTTAAAGAGCTGGATCTACAAAAATATTTAGATGTAATAGTTCTCTTGACATCACTGGAAATTGTGTCTTAGGTTCAGCTGCACAAAGAAACAGAATGGTAGAAAGAAAAGAGGAATTCAGGAGGAGGCAGAAGCAGAACATGAGAAGTTAGTTAGTGGAGGAAGAACGAAGCTCAAATCCCTGGCTGGAACCCTGGCAGCTCTTTGCTATCACAGAACAGCGCTTACTCTGATATGTGCTGGATACTGTATGTATCATCTCCTAACTTTTGTCAGATACCTTGACTGTGCTGACCTTATTCTCTTGCACTACTGCATGCATGTTCCTGTGTGGTGTCACTTGTATTAAAACTTTTGTGTAAGATCCTCAGAGCCATGATTAGTCTTTTCTATTTTTAGCTTCTCACACAGAACCCGAGGCACTCTTTTAACGGGTCTTCATTGCACCACAGGGAAATGGTGCGGGACAACTCCTCCTTTTCCTATTTCTGCCCAAACTTCTGAACATCGTGTCCTAGATGATAATGAATTAGAAAGAATCTGGCCTTTTGTCCAGCACCAGCACTAGAGATTTAAATTAATGATCGTAGATGAAAGTTAGCTTTTACTACAAATTCCAAGATTTGTGGCCTATAGCTGAATAGGCAAACCCCATTTTAAAGCCTAATTGTAATTTAAGTAGTGCAATCTTAATGACATGCTTTTGTGGATAGCAATCATGTTAATGGTTGCTTTCATGAAGTATTTGCGTCAAGGAAAACTCCTCATGTGGGAATCTTGTTTTTAGAGGCTGTATTGTAAATAAGTTACATAGTATTTTCCAAAATAACTTGGTCAATCATATCTTAGCTAGGTTATAGGAGAAATACTATTCATTTGGGGGGAAAACAAAAAGGATCTCAGATGTGGAAATCAAGGTAAACTTAAACCAAGATCATGTTACTAATTGTTTTTTGGCTTGAAAGCTGTAATTTAAGAAAAACAAAGGAGAGACAGCCTTGCAGTTTGCCTAGATAACTGACAAATCTCAGCAAGTGACATTTTGATTTAATTGAATCCATATATTTTGAGAAACTCTTGCTTTGCACTTATCTCCCTGGAGATGATCTCCTTACCACTGGGTTCCCCTTTGAATTTAACGTGGAAAAACCCCATGGATTCAAACTAAATAAATACATTGAGGCTAGGTGGGCTACTTGCATGTTTTAGGTATTTACAATGAGGTGCAACTTATGTGCTCAGGTAATGTTCTGCTTGTGATGAAGCCAAGCTTCCTGAATGATGCCAAGAAAAAATTGCAGTTTCATATTTGTTTTCTTTTTTTGTTCACTTTTTAGCTTTCCAGAATACCCATTTTAATCCCTTTGGTATACTTTCAGACAACTGCAAAAAAACATTTGAACTTCAGCTTTTCTTGATTTGCCTGGCCTAACTTAAAAAATAATACGGTGAGCTCAATGGTGTTGCTGACTCCTCATCAGCCCATTCTGTTTTGTCCTGAGTAAACTCTGACTATTCTCTTGCCTTTTTTTTTTTTTTTTTTGAGGGAGAGATTGTTTTTGTATGTATGTTTTTGGTTTTTTTACTCTTGTGTTATTCTAGGCTGGTTAGTTTTAATTGTGGTTTCCTTGTTTCTGCTGCGAAGTTTGTTAGCAATATTTCATGAAATACAGTATTGTGATGGAGACTTCATGGAGGGCTTATGCGTGGCTCCTCTGGGAGCTTGTCTGCATCCATGCTCGTGCTGCAGGTGTGAATGTGTCCGAGTGCTAAATACACTTGTACCTTAGTAATGTCTGCTGGAGCTTGTCCTTACCTGTTCTTAGTTCTGTCATCTCTTATTACCTTGGGCAGGAAGGGAATACAAGGGGACTGTTCGCTCAAGAGAGGATTCCTAAAGAGTCCTGGCTTGAGAACAGTTTTGCAGGTTCTGCCTTGCTCAGTGTGACCGCTGGCACACTAGAGCACGAAAATTCCAGCTTTCAGATTTTCAGAACCTCAACCCCTGTGCAGAGGTTTGCAATGCTACATCTCCACACCTTTTAAGGCATACTAAAAGACCCCCCAATTTAAGTGTTATTTAGGGCTGGATATGTTCAGTACACTTACAGATCCTGATGCATTTCTTCTGGCTTGCATCTGGCTGCCATTTTTTTTTTTTTTTTTTTTTAGACATCTCTGACAGACTGGAAGATGCTGAGGGAAAGTATATAGGGAACATGATCCCACTCCTCAAAACAGAGTAATCTGCCAGTTTCATTACTATGACTTCTAGCAGACATTGACCCAAGTGAGACAGTTCATTTTCTCTTGGGGAAAATGGGCATATTTCTGGATGGTGTTGGCAGACGGAAAGGTCTTGTGAGCTGGGTGTGGGTATCTAGGCCTGCACATTGGAGAGAGAAGTACTGTTGGGTTAAAAAACCAACAACAACAAAACCAAACAAAAAAACCCCACCAAACCCCTCCATATTTTGTGCGACTGCAGAAATACTGTCACATTACATTTTGGTAGAAATTTTACTTCTGCTGCTGGAAACCGAATGTTTCCATTGTGAAAAGATGTTTTCTCTAGTGAAGATGACAACAACGATAGTTCAAATTGAACTTCAGAAACTTTGCTAGCTTGGCACAATTTCACTCTTGGACTGCCTTTCACTTCGTGATTTGCTTGTAGCTCAGCAGGAACTCCTCTCGGAGACAACAGGCATTTGGAAAATGTGCTGTTACCATCATGATTGATTTATATAATTTCTTAAATTATTGAGATGTTGTTGCACTTAGGTCTGGACAGCCTTCACAACCAAGAATAGTAAAGTTGGGTTGACTATATAATAATGGGAGGCAGTGGTGTGAAGTCACTTATAATAGCTACAGTAGGACTGTACTTTGAAAGAAATACCCTCCCCAAATCAAAGCCATTCCTTCTGGAATGAAGACATGTAGTCATGTAACATTAATGTCTCTGTAATATCTTTGTTCCAGTCTCGTACTACTTCTGTACTGCTGTATTACCACCTGATTTCACACACAGGCTAAAATGAATCATCTACTGACTTTTTTTTAACAGCAGTTCTGCTCTTACATCCCACTGTAACATTAGCAGTGACCCTGACAGTTAGCAGTGTCTCGGTCTCCTGTGTGTTTCTGAGCCCAGCGTGACACAGTTGGGCAATTTGAAGCAGTAATGAATGCAAGTCATTGGCATGCTCACCTTCAAGCATAGGTAATCTTGACATTTCATGCCTCCCTTCTTACTTCTCTTACAAATACTCTGTTCTTCTGTTGTGTTGCTCTGTACACCAGGAATTTTTCTCCGATCCTGTATGCCATCTTATTTTCTGAATAAGTGTTCTTAAAACTTAACATCCTTAAAACTTTTCAGATTGCTCATTCTTTTGTGCGTATACGAAATGATGGGGATTAAACTGGCTTACTTTGTTTACAAAAAAAAAAAAAATAATTCATGAAAGCTAAACATTTTCCATTAAAAAGTTGGGTTTCGTTCCCCTGAACTTTTAGTTGGAAAATAAATATTTTTGTCTTAGACTAAGACTTGAATCAGAATGAAATGTTTAGTTTGAAATAATAAAAGTGTGTTGGTTTGGCTTGATTTGATATAAATTGAGGGCCTCAATGGACTGTAGTTTGGAACTTGCCCCCACCATCTTTCTCCTCAGAGTTTAGGGACCATGGAGAAGAATACAGGTATGGGGTCCTTCAGTTGCCAGGGCAAAACTGTTCCCCTGAAGTGAGAATTCAAACTGTTGCTGTGCTCCTTTTGTTGGGATACAGTAAGAAGCACGTTATCTGTGTTTCTGTTCCCAATGGGTGAATTCTTCCTTTTCTCTTCCAGAATTCACCGATAGCTTGTGAATGTTAAAAGGTTTCTGAGTTTTAGTCAAGAGGCAGTTAACTTACTAAGTATTTCCTCCACACTTTTATAGTTTTGAAAGACCTTCTACTCCTCTGTCATCACTGTGAAGACAAACGGTTTTGTGGCATACTTGAACAATACTGGACCTTCCAGAAAGAGTAGCTATATTTGCCAGGAAGTCTAGCATGTAGGACACAGCTGTAGGTCCATTTTTCAGGGTCAGCACTTTCAACCACAAAATCAGTGGTTGGTTTCTGCAGTATGAAGCCTTAAGCAACCTCTAACTTGTCAGAAGGGAGTGCTGTCTAGCTATATACTGTAGAGATGGGGCGTGCTTTCAACTCAACAAATGAGAAGTAGAGTCCACGGCAGGACAAAGGTTTAAGTTGGGGGGAAAAGTATGTAGTAGCTGTTGTAACCCCTGCTATTAGTGGCTCTTCTGACAAGATACCATACAGGGCCCAAACCACAAAGTGGGCAGAAATGAAGAACTACGTATGAAAAGATTGTTCTGTTTGACTCCCCCTGGGTCTTTTCCCCCACCCAGGTGCTTTGACAGGAATTTGTGTGCTACTTGCATTACAATTCCACGTGACTACTAGGAGACAGTGTTGGGTTTTTTAATGTGGTGCTTCCACACGCATGTGCTAAATTCCCACACTGGGGTGTAAAAGTTTTCTTTTTTTTAAATACGTTTATATTTTTCTTCGTTTTTAATCCTTACCTCACTGAAGTTCAGATTTGGAAGCTTATCCTCCCTTGTCCAGTTCTAAATAAACAGGGAAGCAATGGCCAGCAGAATCTTGAACCAAGTATTATAGTGTCAGTAACAACTTGTAAGCAGTAGATGGCACAGCAGAGGTGAGAATAAACTGAGAACAGCCACTTCATACAAGTTTCTGCCTGTATCTTTAAGCAGTTTAAGAATACAAATAACTAAATTAGGAAGGTTTGTATCTAGCCTGTAGAGTGGCTATTATGCTTATTAACTTGATCTTTTATCCTAGATTAACTGAAGTCTTTGAATTGTAAGTATAGTACCTTTTCATGGTGGGACACTTAGAAAATGAGTTTTCTCTTTACATTGTACCCTCTGGTAAATTAAAAATAAACACCGTATATGCATGTAATAAAAGTTATAGGAATCATATGCTTGTGCACGTTCCACCTTTCATGATTTTCCCAGTGAATAGATGCTGAATTCTTGTAGCTGTTGTGTCAGGAAACAAATCTCGTGAGCATAAACTTTACTTTGTGCTTTGTAGCTCCCAAGATAATGATCAAAAGCTTTTCTCAGTTTGTGTGCCGTCTAATGTATGTCCCAGGAAGTTATTAGGTATTTGCTAAAGACAAAAATACTGTTTTTATTTCCTTTGATTGAAGAGGGAAATGTTACAGTGTAAACAGGGCTCCAGGTACTGGGATAATGATCACAAAAATACCTCTGTCTGTTTTGTACAGCAAACTTCTTTATTTTTTGCCTTTTCATTTGCGCAGGGGAAAAGCTTCAGATGGAAGGTGCTGGAAGAGAGAGGCCACAGGGGAGCATGGTCTGTCAGTTTGTGAAGGGTCAGGAGCAGGGAACTCATCTCACTTCTGCTATTGACTTGATGTCTGACCTTGGTCAAACCACGTTTCCTCTCTGGGCCTCACTCCTCCTTGCCTTTCACTGTGTGTCATTCAAAATAGGGTAAAATGCTGCTGTTCTGATTTAATAGCCTTTTCTATTCATTCACAGTGTTGTGCAGGTGTAGAGAATAATCGAGTTGGATCCTATTTGCTTGCTTTCATTTATGTCGTGTGGGAGTGACTTCTTGCTGCTGTTGGTGCAACAGTAGTAGATTAAAAAAATGTTAACTTTCTGTGTCACTTTCCTGTTTACCCATCTTTAAATAAGTTATCCCATGATAAATGAGAAACAGATTAGACTTGCGTTATTACCTGTTTTCACCAGCACAATACACACCTTCATATCAAGGTATTTCTTTGGCCAATGTAACTAAAAAAAGCAACACATGGTTACCAGAATGAAAAGAGGAGGAGGGAATTTTTCAGCCCGAAGCACAAAGGTGCATGTTCACCTTGATTCTGCAGTGGGAATTGTACCAGACAGTGAATTAACCAGGGAGCTCTGGCAGTATATGGTATAAGTTAAAGTGAAGAAAAATATAGTTTCAAAATGAAACATTGCATTAAATTACCTGTAAAAATTATATTGCCATTGCACATTGGAGAGATTACTTATTTTAACACAGGCACCTGGGTGACAGTGAGCCTGTCCTAAGCCCAGAGAAGTCACTGGGATATACTCTGTGACAATACCTATAGATCAAGTCCTTTGCCCCCTGCTGACAAAACAAATGCTCAAAACTATTACCAATGTGTTGTAACTTAGTGCTTTCCAAAACAACGTGTCGTAGTGCCCTGTAGAGGGGGAGAGGGTATTGAATGAAAACCTCTGAATCCCTGCAAAAAAGCAGACAGAGCTGTGTGGTTGTTGGCTACTCTGACCTTCTGAGGAGGTGACTGAGTGACCTAAGAAAGTAATAATATTTTATTTTACATTTCTGAAATGTTGTGTGTCTTTTTTTTTTTATTGGGGTCTGGATTTCACTGTGGGCCATGAACGTCTCTGAGTTCCCGCAGAATCTCTCTGATTTAGGGACTAGGTAGAAAGTCAGTAAGTGGTTTGTTGTTTCTGTTTTGTTTCAGTTGTGTGTCTCAGGAAAACTCTCTACAATCAGCTCCATCTTACCTGATCTGCACGTGTCATCATTTGACCATGTTTATGCTTTTCTCTGCCTTTTACGTTTTGCCTTTACAGAGGCGTAGTTCACTTGCCTCTGTTTTTTTTCATTAGTCTCTGTTCACACTACTACCAAAATCCTGAACATACACATCATCCTGCAATACCCTTTCCCTTAATTAAAGATTGGAGCTTAATTATACAACTAAATAGAATTTTATTTTTTAACATTACCTCTTAATTTTAAGTAACACTGGCATTTTTGAAAGTTTGTTTTATCTAACATAGGCAGTATGCTAAATATTTTCCCAAAGCACAAATTAATTTGCAGAAACTGAGAATGCAGGAGGTTTTCTCATATTCACTGTGCTTTTAAATGGGTATTAATTCTTTTATGCCATAAGAGGAACAAAGGGCCTTAACTTAAATTCCTTGGATGTTTACAGCAAAACACTTCTTGGGAGTGTGAGGGAATACAGAAGCAAGGCAGAGCATTTCAAATTTCTAGTGTACTAAAAGGAACTTAAAAAATCCCACCCAAAGCAAAAAACCCAACACATCTCTTCCCCCCAAAGGCTGGCAGAGGGAATATGGAGGAGATGGAAAGGTATTTCCAGATTTTACAAAGGTTTAAAACAGGCTCTGCTTTCTTCTGTCAGTGGGACACTCAGACTAATCTGTAAATAGCGTCTGTTTATCATTAATTGCTGTGGCTCTGCGATTCCTACCTCCCACTAGGACTTCCATGAAAAATAAGATGCTCTTGGCCAAACAAAATTCCGTGGGGGAGGAGGGGGAAAGTAAACAATTAGCAATGGGGTAGGGAACCAGTATTTAAGAAAAATGTAAACAATAATGGAAAAGAATGTCTTGTATTGCTGTATGAGACCAAATCATTTGTCGCAGCAGAAACTAATTAAAGGCTATATAGTAATTCCAATATTGTAGATGGTTTTCAGAATGCCGTTTTAAAGGGCAATATTGGTGAAATTAGGGTGAAGTTCCTCTTGGTGGCAGACTGAAAGAGCTGTCCTGTCTGAGAGCGCCTGTCTGTCTGGTAGCAGAAGGGATCACCTACCCTGTGTTTGCTGAGACAGGGCTGGTTTCCTCGCTTCCTTATGTGTTCTCTTGCTTCTTTGTGGCTCATGCTTCTGAACTGTGAGCCTTAGCCATATTGCCGTTTTTGGCTGAAAAACAGTTGAGATCAAACATGGTAGATGTTTTTATTATGTCAAAACATCAATAACCGCTGACATGCTGTGGCACTGGTTCCTAGACCATTGCATCTGTAGCATCAAGTGATCAAGCATATTATGATAAAAAGCCTTTTCAAATGAACTTTGTACAATTGGCTGACTTTTTTTTTTTCCCCCCTGTGTCTCTTTGATTTTCTTTTTTTTAACACTGGGTGGAAAAAAAGAAGCTGGGTGAGAATAACTCTGACTTTTATTTTAGTTGTGTTTGAGTATTAGGAAAAATACAGGGAATCAAATTCCTGAAAGGGATTGATTAATATATTTTTTTATATATTTTCCTTATATGTTATTTCACCAAGACTAAGTGGAAATAGCTGGCCAAGTTCGATCGTTTGAAACAATCCCATAGAAGTGCAGCAGAGTTAAAGACACAGCGTGTTTTAAACATTTTTGCCAAAGCGCAGTAACTGTACCCTCTTCTTGGATATCTATAGTCTATTATAAATTGATTTTTCTCTTGTGTCCAGCCGCTTTCATTCTGAGCTAGTAGCATTGTCCTGAACTAAATGTAGCAAGAGGGAGTCCGAAGAGCCAGCCTGCTTTCATACGCCTAGCAATTGTTCCACTGCTTCCCTGAATGTTACATCTATTCCCATCTTTACTGTAATGTTCCCACATAACCATTAATAGCCTAGGGTCAAAATCTGGATTTTGGAAAAGTCAGATTGACTCAAGCTATTAGCTATAAAGGGAAATAGTGTGCAAATGAAGGCTGTGTTTCTACCCTGTTCCTGTTTTGTCCCTACAGCTCTTTTCACAGCAAACTTCAAAGCAAGTTGCAAATTTCTAGAGCACTTCAGCCGATAAGTATGTAGTGACACAAAGTAACATGGCCAAGATGGTGTCCATTATCTTTGACAGCGGTGGAAACAAACCACAGTTCTCCTGGCTCGACTGTCTAGTTCGATGATGGTGGCTTTCTGCATGGACCTGGAGATGCTGGGTCAGGCTAAGGGTTCACCCCTCTACTGTGCTGTCCCTGACTGGCATTTCTGTGCACTTAAGGAAAGAAAAAATAAATTCTGTCTCTGCCCGTCGAGCTTCCAACAACTTTCTGTTGAAAGACTTACTGAGTTAAAGATCCCATCCAGTTCTTAATATTTCATAACTACCAACAGACCAATTCTCTGTGAGTTTCTTGTCTCTCCTTTTGAATCCACTTATGTGGAAAAGTGGGTATTGTCTCGAAGGTCCGTCTTGTTTTCTCAATCTTCCTGTCTTGTATTTAGTTCCAAACTTCATGTTGACTTCTATCAAAAGCAGCAGTATTAGAACTGTCAAGCTATTTCACCAAAGCCATTTGATGTTATTACTTGAAAACTGTTGTGATAGAGGGACTGATGTGTTCTTTTGTCAGAGAGCCTAAAAATGAAGGTGGTTCTTGGAATAATTTTAAATTAAAGTAACACTTTTTTTTTTGCTGGAATGATTTTTGAATAAGGGCAGGTAAGCTAGAAAGTTACAATGTGGTATCTGATCACATAATCATGAGAATGAAAAATACTAGGGTTGATAATAGAAGTGGAACACAAAATTAAATGATTTTTTTTTCTTAACTGAAGAAGCAATTTGCTTTTGCTTGTCCTCCATTTGGCTGGAGATGAGAGGCGTTGCTGCAAACGCTTCATTATCCGTTAGCTAGTAAAGCTTTTCTTTCATCAAATAACACTCACTTGATGGCGGAAAAAATATTTCCCTACTTTGAAGAAGACAGCAACATACCGTCATATGGCTTCAGAAAGTGACAGTGCTGACATAATGGGTTTTTTCTTTTGTAACTTACTTTCTCTAGTGTGTAACAGCATTTGAAATAAATAGTTCTGGTTCTGTATATGTAGATAAATTAGGTTCTTATGTGGATGCCAAATCAGAGGCAGCAATTTAGGGGTATTATCCAGAGGTGCTACGAATATGCAGAGTACATTGCTTCGGAGTGGTTTTGGAGGCTAGAGTAAAATGAATGATTCTGGCAAGGGTAAGCACAGGCATGGGGGAACAAGAAGTTCCGTAATGTATAACTTACAGTACGGCTGTTTATTACACTGCCTATAGCCAAGACACTTGCTTCAGTCAGATGCTAGTCAGCCCTTTTTCTTGGCCATCCTCGCTCTTTCTCTTCGTCCTTGTATTCACATATAATCAGACAGTTTTATTCCAGCTTCGTAATGAGTTCATTAAGTTCCTGTTCTGGAACCTTATCCCTGTCAGCACATAACAGAAGTTGCACAATTAAAAATATTTACTAATGGGTGTGGAAGTGTAGAAGTATCTCAACATACCAGGCTCAACTTTCAAGAGCTGTCTAAGAAAGAGGAAAGAACTACTTCTTTATTAAAAAAAACCCCAATCAACCAACCCCAAAAAAACTTGAGCTGTTACTATGACAACAAAAGTGCTTTTGGCATTTGCTCAATACACAGTACAAAAGATTGATATTCACTTTGTGTTCCACTCGTGTTTTCCACATGAAAATGTAGGGACATTGGAGACACGCAAGACAGCCCTGAACTACCTAACATTGTGGAATGCATCTTTTTTGGATCTCCAGATTATTACAGAAAAATAGAACTGTTACAGTAACTAAATGTCTCAGAAGAAAACTTCTGAGTTTTTTTTTCTTGTTTTCCTCAATGCTGGAGTGTCTTAATTTGGTGACTTGTCCTAAATAGCTGTGTATATCTAGAACTTATCAAGTCCAAACTAATTTCGAAGTTACATTGGTTATAGAGTACCGTGACATCTGTACCATGAGAATATTTTGTTTTGTTCACATGAAAATGTGTAGAAATGAAATAATTGTACTTGTTTGTCTGCTATTGTTGCTATTTAAGAAAACTATCGATTTTTCTATCCCATTTAGGTCTAAGTAGGTCTGTGGTTCCACCTTGGGTCTTGAAGGTAGTGATATTTTTCAGAGGGCACACTTTGCAATGTCTGTGGCCATAGTGCAGGAGGAACAGAAATTCTAAAATCCACCTGCAGCCAGGTCTTGATTTTTCCAGGTTGGGCAAACAAAGATTTATCATCACGGGGTGGGGATAGTTTGAGTAAACAGAAGGAAAACTAACCAGTCCAATTAGAACAAAAAATGTCACTAACCTTTGAATTGAAACTGAGCAGGTCCCATCACTGTGCACTCCTCAAGGAATTGCCTTCCTGAGGCGTCCTGCCCTGTTTCCCTTGTTAGTCTAGCCAGCTTCCTACAGAGGAACAACCTTCTCTCCTTCCTCTTGGCTGGGTTCCTGCTGAAGGCTTTCAGCTGGAAATCCTGGGGTGGTTGAAATTAATATACTCAACATGGCTAGTCATAGTACCTAATGACTTTCTGCCTAAAACCAGCATGGCCTTAGTTTTGGATCTCATCTGTTTAGGCAGGAGAGCACCGCTCAGATCTCTGGAGGGGGCTTGCCTAGCCAAGATGAACACTTTTGCAGCTGACTGGGAAGATAAGCACATATGTACGTCAGAACATGTGTATGTACATATGGATGTGATATGTATGTTAGCTGCCTGTGCAGAAAGTGAAACGTAGAGAGCAGTGTTCTCAGTTCTAGTTTGTCATGGAACAGATTTTGAGGGGGGAAAAATGTACAAAATAACTTGATTTTTCAAAAACTAGTTTGATGAGTTAGCAGCAGTAGATGTGTTTAATTATTGTCAGTTTGGAAGCATCCCTCTCCTCTGTTTTTGAATGTAGAAAAGAACTTTCTGAATTCTGTTATGAATTTCTGATTATATTAAGATTTCACAATTTAAAAAGAAGGGGAGTGGTTTGTTTGAAGATAGTAGTAATCTTTGACCTAGCTGAAGGCAGATTGGTTTAACAATTGTGTTCAACGTGGCTGTATAAAAATTGTAGGAAAAATAATTCATGCCTAGATAGTTTATGCCAATGTTAAGCGACAATTCCGTCAATTTTCATTTTGTGTGTTGAGGTAGGTAAGATGGTTGTGTAAATTTTAAATCTCACATTGTTGAGTCTTTTTTCCCTTCAGGCTTGAGCTTAAAGGCAGGAGAACCATGTAAACTATGTGCAGCTTCTCCACTCCCTGTTAAGCGTGGATACAAGCTTTTTTCTCTGGAAGAATCAGTGCTTCTCTACTACTGCCGCCTTCTTGATTGTGACAGTAGAGCCTTTCCTCCTGCATTTGATTTAGCTAATGGCAGAATGTGTCCTGATAAGTGGTGAAGACTGCTATTGACTGTTGGTTTTGATTCATTTCCTGAGAGGGTGAGCCTACATCTTAGGTACTTGATTTTTTTTTTTAAAACCAGCCAATTAACATGGAAGCTGTGTGGGAACTGGAACATCCATACTGTGGAAATTTTCATGTTTCCAACTAATTTTTCTTTGCAAATCTGAGCTGAGGATGTCTGCCAAGAAGACTGCCCCCTCGGGAGCTCGCCTGTGGGTGGGCTGGCTAGTCTTCTATATCTGCTTTTCATTGAAAGATTTTTGACAGTGTCAGTTCCTGTAGAAATTTGTTTCTACAAATCAGCGTTTTTCCACTGGAAAAAAAAAAAGTTTATTTCTAAAATTTCTGACTATCTTTAATGAAAAACAAACATAGACAGGAAACTGAGGAATTTTGTGACCTCACGTGGCAATGTCCTCTAAATGTACAGTAGGAGAATAGCCTATATCAGAATGGTCCAACTGGCAGGCCGTAAGCCCAGCGCTGCCTGCAAGCTGATTTCTTTTGACCTGCTGAAGTAGATGACTAGAGAAAGTGTGTTCCTAGCCTTGCTTCAGGGTAGCAGAGTATGTTCCAGTAGGAAAAAAAAAAAAAGCTAAAAAAAAAAAAGTGAAGGAGTGGGAAGAGGTGACTGAGTTCCCTTTTGCTCACCCAGATCACCAACTGCTGCATATAGCATTGGTCTTGGCAAGGTTTCTCATGTGAAGTGGGGGAATAGTAGTCCCTGCTGTCATTTTTTTCCCTGCCATCCTATGGCATGTACGCAAAAAGACAGTGCTGCTGGGGAGGGAATAGCCCTGCCTCTGGGAGGAGGTATCTGGCCTCAGGGTAGAGCTGTATTCTTGAGTGTCCAGTTAGGCGGTTTAAAAATGGTGGAAGTTGTCAGTCCAGTCCTGCTTCATCCTGACCGCTCCTCTGTGGTGGGGTTGTGAAATTGCTCGTTCCTGCCATCAGCCTATGTAGATGCTTGGAACCAGCCTTAGGCTCCACTACCAATAAGACTGGGCCATCCTGTAGTTTCCTCGCTCCTAATAGGAGTGTTGCAGGTCAATTTTGCTCTCCTGCTGGGAGATAAAAGCTAGCAAGACAGCAAAGAGCTTTTATTTGTAAAGTTAAAAGATATGAAGGTGGAAAGAAGTGATAATTTTTAAAACCAGGAGGTTAAAAGAAACTTTTGGATCCGTCATGGTTAGCAGTACAAAGCAAACTAATAGAATTAGTTCCATTACCATTAAATCTGTCAAAATCACATTTGTATTTTTAATTCATCTTTTTATTTTTCAGTTTTGATCCATGTGTGTTTAAAAACACCCAGCACTGGATGAACCATAACTGGGCTTAATCTCTCCCCTTGCTTGTTAAATAAATGTAAACTGCATGCTTCTTTGACTTCCATAGCCCTATAATAAATTAGTAGCTTGTGAAGGATCAGATCCAATGTACTCTTCATCAATGAAATCTCCACAAGTGCCCCAAAACATAATATATTTTCATGCTGTTGCACTTGGACCAAGTCGAGCTGTGCTGGTAAAGCTGTCTTGGGCTGAGCGCAAGCCTCGTAATCCATAGGTTATGGCTCTGCCAAGTCTAATGGGACTTGGGCACAGCATGAAAACGGACTGTTCCAGCATATGCCTGGCTGTATGCAGGGAGCCCAGCTCCACAGGTCCCACCCGGTAAACATTCGGAGCAGATTGCAGCACCCTTTATCACTGTGTTAGTGAGAATCATCAGGAGCTCTCAAGAACTCATTAATTATATTTTTTTCTGAGTGTAGTGTTTTGGCATTTCGAGTACAGCTAATTACATGCAGATCTTAATCTTATAATTTTTTTCTTGTAATTAATTATTTCTTCATTATCTTTAAACTATTTGACTAAGCAGTTTACATCCTGCTCTCCTCGCTTCTTTAGCAGATGTCTTAAGAAGACAGATGTTTCTATTTTCAAGAGAAGGAATCCTTTTCTAGATGGAAGAAAGCTCTGCAGCTCAATTGGTAGCGCTGGAAAAAGTAAGAGAAACAAGCACATAGCTCTTTGTGCTAAGCTAAAAAAATCCAACGCTGTCTGATACCGCGACTGAAATCTACGTATAAATGCATATATGTAAAATGCATATTCCAGTCACATATATGTATTTCTATATATACATATAAAAATATATTTAAAAAAACATATACCTTGAGGTTTTTTGCGGGCTCCGAGTTCTTAAATACTTTGACTAGGTTTTAAAAAGGAAACGTAAATGTTTGTTAATCTAGTCTCACTGAAGCTGGTGGCAGGCTCGAGAGTTTGGAAACATTTCTGAACTGAGTAATTTGTTTGGAATCTTCAAGTGGTGTTTAGATAGTGTTAGACCGTGTGCCCAGTGAATGGTATTTTATCTGTAGTCCACTTGATATTGAAGGTGAAAGAGTTAACTTTTTAAGCCGATTTTCTCAAAAAATATGTTGCGTACAAACCATTTCTGATCTCATTATTTAAAACCGCTTTTGCGGACAAATTAGCTTCTGAGGCCAAAAGATAACTTAGATTAGTCTTTAATAGATATTTGGAGATAATCTTTGTTAATTAGGATTTATTAGCCTTCAGCCAGACTCCAGCGTTTGATTAATCTAAGGTAATTAAACTCTTTTAAATCTGTCTGACTAATCATGGAGAGCAGTGCTGTCTGAAGCTGTAGTTCTTCACAACTGAAATCAATGTGAAGTTAGCCTGCCTGTGGATTTCTGGACTGAATCCAATAAATTGAAATTCACTTGTGTAGATTTTGCATATTTGGATAGCAAAGGCATCAGGTGTCCTGTAATAAGTTCTGTTTCCATTTGCCCGATTTTGCAAGGCTATGGCAATGCTATAGATCAGTGCAGTTGCTGACCTGACAGGCAACAAAAACACTTTCATTAAACCCATCCTATTGCAATATGGAGTAAAGATTATCCAATTATGAAAATAAAGCAGCAGTTGAGCGTAGTGCATCAGGCCATGATGAATCAGAAGCATGGGTATTTTCTCGTATTCCTTCATGGCAAAAAAACCAAAACAACTTTGGCTGCTGTCTTCTGTCAAATGGAGGATGAAATTGTACCCAAACTCCTTCTTTCACCCCTAACTCAATAGGAATAACGTGCGTAAATACCTTATAGCTTTTGAATTTCCCTTTTGAATTTTATAGAAGTTTTGATGATGCTACTCCACAGTTTGTAATTTTAGCGGGATATCTCAAGAGATAAATTGTTCTACTTCTTGACCTCGTATAGAATCTTCAAGAAGTTCTTTTGCCCAATGTGCAGATCTCAGGCGGGCTGTTCAGGGGTTAGTGCTGTTAAATTCTCTCTTTCTCTTTTCCTTTCTCTTTTGCAGGCCTTTCAGTATGACTAAAGACTTTATATTTTTGCATGTTTCTTATACCGTGCTTGTCTAATCTATGTAAATAGTATCAGAGGAGAATTTAGTTGGTGGGACAATGGAATTGTATACTCTAGTTTCATGCATTGTTTTGGTTTTGCCTGTTCCTTTATGAAATGTTTTCTAGGCTTTTAATTTAAGAAAAATGTGCATAGACCTGAAGCATGGAGTTTGCATTTCGAAACTCCCAAATTATCTTGTATTTATAGAGTATGAAGAAATGAGTAACTTTGAGAAATTGCCTGGGACTTGCTACTATCTGAGACCCAGGCCTTGACATAAGGTTTGCAGCCACGCGGACAGTAGTCCCTCCTTCTCAGGCCCTCTTTAAAATGTAAAGGTGGGTGTATGCAGTCCTATCGGATAAGGTTATTGATACCACTCATGACATCAGGTGCTTTGCTGGGTTGGGACTGATGCTGATGAGGCCAGCAGCTCTCAAAATGCTCTGAGAGGTATCTGCCTAAAAGGTTAGAGACAAGAATTGCTGCCAGCACAGGGAGAGGGTTCTCCTCAGAAGGAATGTGTACACACAGATGTTTGGCTCTTACTGAAAGTTCACTTGATTTAGTATTAAAATGTGGTGTTAATAAACCGAGATGAGAGTTGTAGCTGACGTGTTGGCCAACTGGTGGCCTAATATGATCCTAATTATTAAGGTCCGTCATCAAATAAATTTGGTTAGGTTTACTCTGATGTATCAGTTTGCTACAGTTAGATGATAGAACTATCACCTAAGACCACAGAGATCCTTTCCTGACACTGCAGATGTGCAAAACTTCTCTGAGCTTGTCTCAAATTAAATTGTTTTATGTGGGTCTGTGCTGGTTGGTGCTCTTCTTAACTACAGTGGAAAAGTACATGGCATGCTTTTATGAGGATCATGTGTTCGTTTTTATTATGGCCCCTCTTTAAAGCAATTTGAGAAGATTCCTCCTTCTTTCCAGACTTTCATCTGGAAATGTTACTAGGTCATTTTGTTTGTTGTTATTATAATTATCTAAAGAAGAATGAAGAGGAATGAAAGAGTTGTGAAGAACTTACTGGCATCATGAAATTGCGGCTTATGTTTACAAATAATTTAGGTAAATCTTATGAAGTTAAAAGAGTATTTTTAAAGTGTTCTTTATTTTTTGATCAGTCAGTCTTTAAGAATAATCTTGTTTTTCGCTCCACATAGTGACTGAAGATATTTAACTGCATAAAGTAAGCAAAGGCCACTTGTCCTCTTGTATCAAGTCCTGTTGCTGTTGCTTTTTCCTTATGTGCTACAGGAATGCTTCTGTTTTGGGTTGCAAATTAAATTCAGAGTTTTCTGAAAGTAATAGTTATAAATCAATTAAACATTTTCACTAGATTTTTACGGACTAGGCTGTGTTCCTTTGGCTCTGAAGCCTGATATTTCATTGCTGTCTTCTCAGAGTCCAAGAGAACGTACCTTTTTTTTTTTTTTTTTCATTCAGCGACCATTTTGGAAGACGGGAGACCGGATTACAAAGAAAGCAAACCCTGTATTTACTCTGCATTGCAAATTGCCATCTCCTACAGTTTGAAAGAATGTGGTTAATACTGTATTAATTAGAGATCTAACTTTTGTTCTCTCCTTCCATTTTTTATTGATACCTGCAGTTTGCTATATATTAACATTTTGGATATGTTTTGCAGAACTCAGACTTAAAAGCTGAAAAAACTCTCAAATTTTTTGTGCCTTTTTTATTCTGGGGAAAATGAAACAGAACATGAGAAACTGAGAGGGGACTGTCTCAAGTTCATGAAATGGAGCAGGAGTTCTGAATCCTGGAGTTTAGATTCTCATTTGGGGAATCTTTTACAGCTGAGGTCAGTTTTTCTAGAGTTAAACACTGCATCCATACTCCCCGTGTCTTGTGTTCTGGTTTGCAGGTTAACTCTGTTTCTGTGGCTCATCTCCCTTTAATGACTGAAAGAAGTTGAGAGATATTGGCATACCATCATATGTGAGCCTTCTGTGTGATAACTTTGAAAACCGCCCGGATGAGTAGTAGCAGAGTATTTTTTTCACCTGAAGACTGGATACTGTGATATATGAAATCAAATTAATAAAGTTCAAGGCAAAGGCTGATGTTTGGGGAGTCCTGTACTTTGTAGGCAATTAACCTTCAGTTGGTATTTGTATCTTGTGTCTAAGGACTTCTACCTGGTTAAATGTAATCCAGTATTGATGTGAAGCCCATCCAGGGAGGCCTCCCTTGATAGTTTGTTCCACTAGTTTATAAATACTTATTGCCTTCCTTTTCTTTTTGTTAATTTTGCTAATTGATATTTGTGGCTTCAACATACAGAGAAAGACTGAATGTTCCCATGAAATGAAAAGGGACGCTTCCAGATCTAGGCACAGCATGTCTGAACAGAGCATTGCTGTTGATCATCCTGGGCCTGTTGTGTGGGGGGACAGAGGAATTGGATTTGCTGCTTTTGCTCTCACATTCTTGATGAGTAATAATCTGAAAAATAAATTCTAAAGTAATATAAATGCCATAGAGGTGCATGCTAGAAACAGTGAATGACATACAGTGACTCAAAGCTGGAAGATTCTTGTATTTTAAAACACGTTTTTCCTGGAAAAAGAAAATGGAGAATCAGTTCTGAAGGCTATAGGTTACTGTTATGGTTAAAGCTTATAGTTTTTACTATTTTCTAGATTTTGGATATATTGCCTTACTTCAGGAAAAAAACCCCTGATCTCAAGATTCTGCATATGAGAATCTCTCCTGAGATGGAAATGTAGAAACATTATCTTCATACTGGAATCGAGTTCTGGGGTCACGTTGTCTATGGCTCTTCTTCCAGAGGGAGGCTGCACATTCATTTGTTTTTGAGGAAATTGACAATTCCCCAAAGTATATAATGTTTCATGAAATTAGAAAATCCATTCTCTGAGTTCTTTTGCAATTTGATATGCAGCACAAACCTGTCGAAGTTAACATCTCCTATTTCATTTGCTTTCAAAAATGTTTTTTGCCTTTCTATCAGAAGATCTAAAGAAATTAGATTAAACAAATAATACTTCATTTGTTTCATTCAGTTACTTAATAGTTTTTTTCTACTGAAGATAACCTTTTTTTTTTTTTTTTATGGAATAGGGGAAAACATTCATTATCACCTTAAAAAACAGTAAGTTTTATTCATCTTTTGTGCTCAAACAGGTGTTTTGGAAGGCCATGCTGCCCACCTACCTGTTATATACTCAATAAATTAACATGACTGGGGGTAATGCTTTTATGGTATTAATACTGCTTGTTACAGCTAGCACTAGATGGTTCACTACAGAGCCTCTTTTTTTTTTTTTTCTTCTTCTTTGTTTTGGTTTTGGGGGTGTGTGTTTTGTTTGTGTGTTTTGTGTGGGTTTTTTTTTTTTTTTTTTTTTACCTTACTCTTGGCTTGTCTCACAATAACCCTTGAGACCCACAGATTGCCGGAGGAAATGAGTAGAAAAAAGAAGCCCACAGTACTTGAACTAATTTATTCAAGTCTATTCATTACGTTCAGGCACATATGATCCCGTAAATTAATAAACCAAAGTTATGCTTTAGAAAAGCATTCTAAAAATACAGGAGGTTCTCTCCTTCATTATTTTTGTATATAGTACCTCATTAACAGTAAGCAGTCTGATTCCCTTCTGTGAAATTCTGGTGAAATTCCAGATAAACTGCTCTAGTTGCATCTGTCTACCATATAATTAACAGCAGTTTGCATAAAAGGTCAGGCCTTAAAATAGCATGAAACAGAACTATCTGAAGGTATTGGTCAACACGTGACTCCAGTATGTAGTCATAGGCTGGGGATAAAGGAATTTTAGTAAACCCGTATTCCTGATTGAGTGTTTGTATTTGTTTATAAGATGTTACAGTATTTACCCAGAATGTCACGAAATGGAGCCCAAAAGGTACAACGTGGAATGTTTGCATTGCTGCTGTGCATGGGGCTCTGTGTGCAAAATTATTTTTTTGGCGGGCTGCTATTGCTCAGACCGCATGACTTAATTCAAACGAGTACTCCTCCATCCGCTACTTATTATGCAAATATATAGTTTTTTTTAAAAAATAATCAATAAACCCCTGAGCAAACTAAAAAGAAAAGAAAAAAGCAAACCAAAAATCTAATAAATGTAACTTTGCCTGAAATTAGTTTGGTTAGCAAGGCATAAGAACCTGTAAGTCTGTTGTGACAGATGCTCAGGGAAAAGAAATTCTCCAGCAGCTTTTCTTTTTTCCTAACCTAAACCAGGATTATACAAGTAAGATAAGATTTATCTTTACTAACTGCTTGATTTCCCATTTAACCCTATTTAGATTTTTGAGGATTTATGAAGATTTAGGGGGGAAAAAAACCCCCACAACAAAATACCATCTCAAAAAAACAAAGCCTAACCCTCAGACATTTAATTATTGACTTGGCAAATGTAATAAAGACGGTCTTGGAGGATCTGGGTCCTCAGCCTGAGCAGCTTTAGCTGCCCTGCTGTGCTGACTTGGGTGAGAGCTGATGCTGCTGTGTCCCTTGTCAGAAGGTTCTGCTCAATCCATTTGCTTTTATTAAAACAAAATGAGCAGAGGGCTCAGACACAAACAAACCTGTTGTAGAATTAATGCATGATCTTATTATAACATGCTTAACCTTTACTAGATCTCTTAATTTAGTTTAATTCAATCTTAATCTGCATTTAGATCTAAATCGTTCCTGTTTGAGAGAGATAATGAGGAAGATGTCTTGGGTAGAGTAAGGTGCAGTAGCAATGTGTTCACTGGTGTAATCAAGGGCTTTCATCATCAGTAATTGTACACTAGAGTGTGTTTTTCTTGCTGTGACTACTCTGTAAATAAGTACTTCCACAATACTTTTCTGGCCTCTCTGTGAGTTGAAGAATATATGCACAGCACTTCAAGTTCTCATGTGAAGTGTAATTTCAGGGTCTGATTCTGGTCTGAACCACAGGAAGACATTTAAAGGCATCTGAGTCTGAACATCTCAATTTGTGTTGCTAGCCGTGAGCGTTTTAATGAAGTGCTGTTCACTGTTAAAGGCCTGCATAGCACATAGAAGATCTAGAAATAGAAGATGCAAGAAAGAAATGATTTGGAGCTGGTGCCTGTGGGTATGTCTCACATATCTTCAATATTGTTGTGTTGAAGTTGAGGAAAGCAGCTCAGCACTGTACAGTGCCCGCAAACATGATGTCTGCCCTAGAAAAGCTGACTGGCTAACGTACTGCATAAATACTGTCACATCAATCACACGCTTAACTGTGTAACCATTCCTACCTAGCTAGTGGGATATAAAGAAAGATTGGAAATATAGATGTAGTAGAACACTAAAAATCCACTAGATGAATCGCTAGAGAGTGATTTGAGCAGACTCAAACACCTAAAAATAATTATTACTGTTACCTATTGCTGTTATTTGCATCCTTCTAGTACGCAGATGTACTCCCTGCAGGCTAGGAAGTCATGGAGGTGAGGATGGGAATGGGCAGGGTGGTGTTGGGTGAACGAAGAATTTATCCAGTCTTCAAGGCAATCATTCATTGAACTGGGTGTGCATGCATCTGTACGGCTCGCTTCTCCAAAATAGCTGCGGAAAGTCCTCTATCCTGTAGGCATGAAGCCTACGGGCTGGTTGGTTGTTCGGTTGGTTGAAGTTGTATTTGCTGAGTGTATTCTGGATAAAATATCAGGCCAATAGAAGGAAAAGTGATCTCTCAAGATAGGCCAAATAGTTTTTGTCAGTTGATGATGAGAAGGGATACCTCTGATATTTACTGACACTGAGGAGTCCAAAATGTTTGGGTTTCAGAATGAGCAGAAGAAATCTGACCACATAGTCTTTAGCAATGGAGGATGTTACAGTAAGGTTAGTCCTGTGCCTTTTGAATTCCATATGGTTATGTATCTAATGTGGCTAATTATCTAATAGTCAGTGACTTTGTTATCTTACTGCTGTAAAGAGCAGGAGGTGTAGATGGGGAGTGACCCTTTTTGGGTTCTGTAGCATTGGGGTGCGTGTCGCAATTTCTGTACCTTTGACTGACTTAGCAGCCATGTGGGCAGACTAAAAAAGACCAGGCTGACAGGGATTTTGAGCAATGTGACAATTCCCCTTCTGTGCGCTTTTGTATGTTTCCCATGACAACATAGCTGCCTCCTCTCCCTGTCCAGAAACACTGACAAATAGCAAACAGATTTATTGTGTTTTCTCAGTTGCCTTCAGTTGTAAACTTCCTTAGAAACCATGTCATGTCTTTGGATGAAAAAATATTCTAAACAAACAGACTGCTTAGGCAAAAGAAGCAGACTTCCTAAACTGCCTATGATTTAAGTCTTACAAATTCAGTTCATCCGCTTCAGATAGTGTTTACCCTTGTATGTACATGATGCAATACACCACAGGCTTGTCTTCTACTCCACCCCTTTGAACATAAACCAGACATTTTGGAGATCAGAGTCATAAAAATCACAAAAGGCAGTTATTTAAGTCATTGATCAATCTGCCTTTTGAGGCAGGTTCATTCCCAAGTGTAGATTAACTATGGGATTTGGCGGTTTTGTTTTTTGTTGTTTGGATGATATTTTTGGAATGAACGAGTCTGTACATTCCAGTTTTAATAGGGGTTTTTGATTGGGAATTTAATAGACAACTGAGTAGAACAAACTTCTGGCTGAATATTAAGTGTTACGTGTTTGGGGGATGTTTGATGTGTTTGAACTTCTCATCTGACTTCTTCACCACCTTCTTCACCTGTGGCTTTCTCTTCCTAGGAGTTAAGAACAAAAGACACTAGGCCAGTTTATCTCCCTTCTGGAAGTTACTTCTTTTCTCTTGTCTACCTTCTTTTTCTGTGTCCAAGGGGATCTTACAATTTGTAGTTTGCTGGTGCCTTCTGGGCTCTGTGGGACACCTCTGTGTAATTTTGGCACCTCTGCAAGGAGACAATGAAGATTTCAGCTTTCACGATTATTTCCATGAGCATTTCATTTGGTTCTTTCATTCCTTTCTCTTGGTAATATTTTGCATTCTAGGAGTACCTTTTATGATTGCAAATGCTAAATGGGTGAAGATATAAGACCAATTGGCAAAGCCTCTGGGGCTACAAGGAGGAGGTAATATAGCGGCAGTCCTCTGCCCCAAAATATCAGTTCAAAACAGGAGGGATCAAGAGATCCTTATGAGAAATAAGGTGGAGGAAAAATCAGCATTTTGCATGTAGAAGGAAGGAAGGGCAACCTCAAAGATGTCCCAGCCTAAATCTCTTGAGATTCTCTTCAAACAGTATTTTGAACTCCTGCTTTTCAAAGGCTTTCCCTATGCAGTTTATTTTTAAAGTTGAGGTCTAATGCAGGTGCAAGTAGGTGGTGTTAAAACTGCATAAGGATATGACTTGTATAGGGTCATAGTAAATGAAATGTACATGTAGTAGCTGTAACTCCTCCTGCTTATTTCCAGGCCTCCATTTCAGGTTATTTTTGAAGTGAATGACTATAGAAGGCATAACAATATGTACTCTGTAGGTTGTTTCAGTAGGCTGCTTTCTTGACTATGTCCTGAGTTGTATTTCCATGCACATCCGCCTCCTCCCTGAAAGCGCCAGGGAATGCATGAGGATTAATGAATATGGTTAGCAGAGAAGAACAATTACATTTCATTGGCTTTACTCTCAGTATGTTGGTAAGTCACGATACAGATCACTCGACCGGAAGTGTAAAACTGATGGCCATTTTGTTACAACAGTTAATGATCTTGAACTACACCTAAGTGGTGGGGCCCGAGAATAATTTAGTCTTTGAAACAGTACCAAAAATGAATCATAACAAAATGCTGATCAAAGAATTATAGAATATCAAATCATTGTACTGAAGAATATATTTCACTCATGGATTGGCAGTATGATGATTGTCTTCATCTGTAGATCATTTGTTCAGATATAACTTCATGAAGCCTGTCTACTGTGCAGGGACCTACATCATATAAACTAAATTAGTTTCAATGTGTTTTATTATGAAGAGGGACTTCTGGCACTGGTTTCAGTCCTTGCTGTGACAGTATTGACAGGAAGAGAGAATGGATGATGCTGGTAACCATCGCTTCCTGTAGTGCCTTAAGAAGGTGGCACTTAAGAAGAACAGGAGGATTCATACACCAAGCATACAAAATAAAAGCCATGCAAGAATACTGAATTAGATTAGACTGAAATTATATTAGACTGAAAATAAAATCCTTATGACTTACTTTCTCTTGGGTAGACATGTTTGGCCCAATCTACTGGAGTTATGCTGGTCACGCCTCAGCTTCCTGGGGCACATGGGAAGGTTGCATGTCCCATTCTTCTCCTGATTTCTATGGAAAGGGGTGGAGTTTTATGGCACTCTAGTCAGGTCTCTGCCCTTGCCTTGGAGCTTTGGGCTCAGACTTGACAGAAGTTGTGAAACTAGTAGACAGTAGAGGTGTGTTAGCTGTTTATATATAAACCTCTCTAGCACCAATGCACGTATTGTAGTTTTACGCAGTGTTACGTTGCTATCATTGCATTTTATTGTGTTGCTTTTAGTTCACACTCTATTCTGTAGCTGTCACTTCTACCATGTCATCTTGTTGAAGACTGCACATGTGAACATTAAGGCTGCTGTCCATGTCCGTCTTCCAAACTCCTCTTCATCTTTTGGATAAATGTAAGGATAAGCATCAGAAAACTGAGCTGCCATTCTTTATTTTAAGATCTGCATTAAAGAAACCTTACACAACGTAGTGTACTTTTCTTTTAATGGTACATTTTCACTTTCTTAAAATATGTGATGAAAATATTATCAACATCAAATTAATCAGAGTTAAAACTCATTAATCAATTGTAACATTTCAGTGCATTGTTTTACACACCCAAACATATGCTTATGAGACTACCTGTATTTTGAAACTCAGCCAGACATTTTTAAGACTCTGTAATTCATCCTGAATATGTTTGCAGAAGAAATACTTCCACAGCTGAATTTTAGAGAAAAAGATAGATGGATCTTACAGGGGGAAAAAAAAAAAAGAGGAGGAAATTTGAAAGAATTGGTATTGGAAGAGAGAACTGTCGAGTATTTTCTAATTCAAAACTCGTAAGTTATCTCATTGAAGAGCAAATGCTGGTGAAACTTTCCTTATAAAGATGAACAAAAACTTCTCTCAGAAACATTTCCCCTCCAGTCTTTTGACAAATATTAGTCCTTAAATAACAGTTGCTTTCCTAAAATAAATAAATAAATAATTAAGGTGGGGGGCGGGGCAAAGATTCAACCAGGCAGCCAGGTTAAGGTGTATTTCGGGTTAAAAAAAAAATAAAATAAAATTGAGATCCTTCAGGAATAATACTTATGCTGAAAGAAAACGGCCTGTTTTCTGCTTTGTCATACTGTGTTCATAAGTTATATTTGGTATCATTTTTTGATTCATTTTGGTGACTTCCTCTCCAGTAAAGGCATTTTATCAGAAACAAGATTAAAATGTTTATGATTGTATTAAAAATATTTCTTTACACACCATGAATGGAATACAAGGAATACTCAGTTCTTTTCCAGTATACCGATTTTGATATTTTGATTTCTTTTTTAAGTTTACACTTTTGAATCCTTCCCTAATCTGTTGAAGTAACTTTTAGTAGTTGAAGCATAATCTAAAGTCATGTCAATCAAGGCATAGAGATAACGATCCTGTGCGGTGCAGGATCTGTGCGCTCAAAGATGACACCATGAAATATATTGTGATTTGGAAAGTGTTCTGGCAGATAAGAAAGAAGGACTGAAACATTTGTTAAATGCTATTTAGTGTCAAGTGATAACATCTCTGTAGTGTGCTTTGTCGTGTCTGTACATAGTCTTGTTTCTCAAAGTTAATTTCTAACATCAACTAAAAAATTATCAAGTCTCAAAACACTTGATTCTAATATGTATTTCACATTTCAAATACTGCTAATGTAGTTCATTATTATTTTGAGAACAATCAAGCAGACTTTTCAACACTTGGCAACAGAGTTTGGAAATAGTCAAATATTTCTGTGTTCAGAGGCCTCTGTGGCCACAAAGAAAAATATGCTAATTTCAACCAGATCTTTGTGTTCTCAGCTGAAGTAGTAGCTAGTGTATTATAGGCGTATACAAAGCTTTTCCCCTCCCAAGAGATATTATAGCTATGAATGACTCTTGGAAAACAATATTAATTTGCTGCCTCAACCGGATGAACAATAAAAATGAGTATAGATAATACTGTGTTATGTTTTCTTGTTTCTGGAGCAGTCAGATTGCACTTTTTCCTCCTAATTTCTTAGAAGGAAAATAGCTTTTAGTGCTTTGGTTTTAGAACTTGTAGTAGAATTATTTTTGTGATCTCTTCCACTTTCTTGCTGCCATACATCTGGCAGTCAGGCGTGAGACTGTGTGGACTACACTAAAGCCTTTGGCAGTTACGAGTACCTTTATGATAGTTGTAATTAACCTTACTGTACCTAGTAAAGTATTTTCTCCATTTATTTTTTTTTTTTCCCCTCTTGGAAAAGAAAACTTTTTTTTAAAATGAGTGTTTGTCTTTTTTTTTTTTTGTGGAAATATTGTTGTTTCAATTGCTGTGATGGTAAAGCTCTGGTTGTCATAATTATACTGTGAGAACCTACAGGATTCATACTTGAAACATGTGTGAAGGTGTGAGCGGTTGCTCTGATTGATCCACTGCTGAGAGACAATCTATAGTCAAGGCTTGGCTTCTGTTTCAAGTCTAGCTGTTGAGTAAATTCCAGTTGAGTTTTAATTTGCTTTCAGTAAAACTTCTTGTTCAGGTTCTGTTTAGGTTGAAGGGAGTGGCGGGGGGGAATATAAAAAAAAATCTGCAAAGTGAACGTTTGTTTTGTTTTGGTCTGGCTGGTGCCTCCTGGCCATACTCTCCTTGGACACTGTTGTTTGCTTCACCCTGGGCAGACTGAGAGCCGAGGAGCTCTTAAGCAGCGGTCTCCAAAGGAGCATCCTTCCCAGCCGTTTATGACAAGCAAGTAACTCATGTGAACATTGCTGCCCAGGTTCTTCCAATGCCAAAATAGAACCCAGTTTCCTTTGCAGTTCACCTACATGCCTTGAATCCTGTTTCCCAGCTGCAAATGCTCAGAACCCACTGCCAGGTGGTTTTCCAGGGAGCTCTGGAGCAGCCTTTACCCAGAGACTTCTCCACCCTTCCTGAAGGAGCTGGCTTGCTGCTCTTATTCAGAGCCCTGCCTTGAAAATAATACTTGTTGTGCGTTTGCAGTAATGCCTGTATAGCAAGTATTTGCCCTTTGCATTAATGAACCTTTTCAGAAATTTGCTTCGTGCCTTGTTTTCTGGTTGCTAAGTTACAAGCACCTGGTGTAATATCCTGTGCTAGCAGCCAAAGTCTCAAATGTGAGGTCTCATCCCTGATTTTTATTTCAGGTGTGCAATTCAGTGTGGTCAGTGTGGAAAATGAAAAGGGAGAAGTTTTGTCTTGTCTCTTTTTTTTTGTTTTTGCTTTTCTCTTCTTTTTTTTTTAAAAAAAAAAAAAAACCAACAAAAACTTGTCATGTATTCTGACCAAACTTCCTCAGGATGAACTATACACTGAAAACAAGATTCAATCAATATTGGTTAATACTCTTCTGCAGAAGCTTATTTTTGTGATTGAGCTGTCCCTTTACTTTTGTCAGAAAGGACTGACTTGTAAAATAAGTGACAAGGTGATCACCCTCATGGGTCACTAGGAGCTTGACGTCTGGCAGATTAAAAATACTCTAAATTGCATCTCTGCCATTATAACTGCCTTGGCTATGGTCTTTGCGATGAGCAGCTGGGAAGCCTCAAACCACAGTCAGACCCACAGCCCGTTGTTTGCAGAACTCCCTTGCGATAAAAGGAGCTGTGACCAGCAAGTGGGACCCGGGGCTGAGGCCGGTGAGCAGCCAGGCTGGCTCCTCTTGCGGCAGGGGACTGAAAGTGGGGAGCTCCCTGTCCCCCCCCAGCCCTCGGCATGGGCTGAGGGACAGCTCGCTTGCTCTCTTGCTGCCATTTTGAGAAGTTTTTTGGTTAGTTGTTGTTTTTTTTTTTTTCTTTTTTGTTCTTGGGCACAGTAAGAAAATGCAAAATGTGTGTTAATGTGATTCTTTTACCTCTGCAATGAAATTAGGAGCTTGCTGTTTGCGTCTTTGACTTGGGAAGGGAAGTGTAGGAATTCAACAGACCCGATGGCATTATGTGTTAGCGCAAGTGAGACATAGGCATGCTGGAGCCAGAGGGCCTCGGTCTCTGTTATGTGGGAGGGAGTATTCCTCTTAACCCCTCTTCCACTCAGAGAAGACAGCCTGTGACATGTGAAGTTTCCTTTAATTCAGTGCATAGTCCTTTTTCTAAAAAAAATGGATGGTGATGACAAAGAAGGAACATTAGTGTTAAGCATGTTTCTCAATTTTTTTTATCTTTATCATGCAGACTTTCAATGCCTTTTCAAATCTTGAAACTTCTTAGGAAAAATCTCTAGGTACAGTATAGATTTACATGGGATTTTAAAATCATTCATTTGAACCCTTGAACTTCGGGAACTGACATTCAAGTTTGGCAGAAAGGCCTTTTCTTAAGAGAAAAGCTTTGGATTAGTTCTTTTTTAAGACATCACATTAGAACTTCTCGTGCCTGGATGTGTTCAAGGCTGGGCTGGATGGGGCTTTGAGCAGCCTGGTCTAGTGGGAGGTGTCCCTGCCCAGGGCAGGGGGGTTGGAACTGGGTGATCTTTAAGGTCCCTTCCCACTCTAAACATTCTATGAACTTCTATAGCTTAGGTTCATCTTTCCTTAAAGCAGTGCTGGAAAAAAGGGCAGTGGCTGCAAAGCTGTATTCCAGAGAGCAGTGTGCACGGTCCCTGGGGCCCCACTTCTAGCATCCCTCCTTCCTGCATTGTCTTTGGTTTTTTTCTCCAGTATGTGTGCCACAGCCTCTGTCCCAAAAGCATGTTAAGGTTACTTGTAAAATGACAGTGAGATTAGTGGAGCCTGGGATAGTTGTCAAGATGTTCTTGGCAAGGAAAGCCTTATTTAATGGAAATTATCCTCCCCGTCTACTCTGGGAGAGAGACCTGGGAGTCCTGGTAGACAAGCTGACCATGAGGCAACAATGTGCCCTTGTGGCCAAAAAGGCCAATGGTCTCCTGGGGTGCATTAAAAAGAGTGTGGCCAGCAGGTTGAGGGAGGTCATCCTCCCCCTCTACTCTGCCCTCGTGTGAGGCCACAGCCAGAGTACTGTGTCCAGCTCTGTGCCCCCCAGTTCAAGAAGGACAGGGAACTACTGGAAGGAGCCCAGCAGAGGGCTACAAAGACGATCAGGGGACTGGAGCACCTCTGTTTTGAGGAATGGCTGAGAGACCTGGTTCTGTTTAGCCTGGAGAAGAGAAGACTGGGAGGGGATCTCATTGATGCTTATAAATATCTAAAGGCAGGTGTCAAGAGAATGGGGCCAGACTCTTTTCAGTGGTGCCCGGCAACAGGACAAGGGGCAAAGGGCGCAAACTGGAACACAGGAAATTCCATCTCAACATGAGAAAAAACTTCTTTGCTTTGAGGGTGACAGAGCACTGGAACAGGTTGTCCAGAGAGGTGGTGGAGTCTCCTTCTCTGCAGATATTCAAAACCTGCCTGGATGCATTCCTGTGTGACCTGCTCTGGGTGACTCTGCTTTGGTAGGGGGGTTGGATTAGATGATCTCTAAAGGTCCCTTCTGACCCGTACCATTCTGTGATTCTTCATAACTGTTTTGTATACACTTGTGTATACCATAAAGTTAGTCCTTGGTTTCTGTTTGTTGGTCACAGTGGATCTTAATGTTTTTTTTTCTTTTCCTGTGTATTGTAGAGAGTCACCATTGTACGTGTGGAGAATTCTGCTGGACTTCTGCTCTATCGTGGATGTCTGTGCACTGACTATTACAGAAATTTGGATTGGGTGGCCCTATTGACATTACCTTGATTCGATCAGATGGCTGCTGATACACCAAAGCTGATCTTGCTACACTGGTGAGGATGCTCTAAAATGTATTTATGCTTAATCTTTTATTTCAGAGGAACTCATGATTGTAAAAAGTGGTTAATTCCTTCAGAGCATGCCAACTGTGGATTTCACAACCTCTCTGAAGGAGAACCACCACCATTATTAGCAGAACACTGTGGTGTATAGACAACCTAGATGGTCAGCCTCACAAAATTCTCTTGCCTGTTAAGGACTGCTCTCAGAAAACGGTTTGATTTTTCTGATCTTCAGTCCAGTGACTTTTCCCACGAGACTTATGATTTTTATGCAGTGAGCAACTTGAGCTTATTTTGGAACTGATTGAATTGTTTGAGTTTGTAGATAATTGTTTTTTTTCCTGGTGTTTAAGAAGAATGCTATAGGGAGTTCAGAATTTGGGTGTTACAACAAGGAATATGATTCAGAGATGAATCTGTTGCGGATTTGAATGGTGCCTGGAGCCAAAATACTGTGATCTTGAGGATACTAGTATTGTGATGTGAAATCCATTATAAACTCTCATGTGGCTAGGCTAATTCTTAATATTGTCATTTTTAAACCATAACATTGTGTTTTATATTATGCTACAGAAATAAGGTATCTCTGCAATTTTGGGGTCATTGACCTAAAAAACCAACCAAAAAACCCGAAAAAACATAAAACAATTTAAACGAAAAAATGAAGAAGTCTGGTATTTCTGTGAGAAGTTCATGTACGTCATTTGGAAAGCCTTTTTACTCCAGAAAGTTGCTACAATTAACTTTACTTTGGTCACAGGGGTTAAATTCCATAAAAATAGTTTTTGTAATTGGCTGCAAAATTGCAGCTGGGTGTTTCTCCTCAGGCTCCAAACTTACTAGGCTTAGAAAATTCTCTGAAATTTGGTTTGAGCACGTTCGTTGTTTTACAAAGCCAGTACATGCTATGCTGTATTTTTTCTTCCTTGTGCCACATCCCATCTCACATTGCATAATCTTTTTCTCATTTCACACAAAAGTGTGAAGTCTGTCTCTAGATGATCCATTCAACTCTTTGTCGTGGTTTGTATTTGTAATAATTTCTCTACATGAAATTCAGTCAAGGCTTCAAGCTTTCACAAGTTCTGTTGGAGATGAAGGCAGTGTGTTTAGGCTTTCCATGGAGACAAATCCTTCATGGCCACAACAAATGAAAGCTTACAAATACAAACAAAGCAAATTCTTGGGAACATTTTCTGAAAGAGGGAGAAAACGATTCTTTAAAACATCTACATCTACTGGAAAGCTTCTTTACAGTCTTAAAGCTATTGCCTTCTGAACATATTTTTCTTACTATTACTCTAATATTCTTCTGAATGATGTGTAATGTGTTTTAATATATCATGAATGCCTTTTCAACCATATTTACGCTGCTCAGTGCAAGGACTGTGTAGCACAATTACATCTGTTACAGCTCTCTGACCTGAAATGTCCATATCTTAAAGCTTGAAAGAGCAAATACTGTGGGGGCTGCTTGGAACTTGTGCATGCTGAGAACCACTCTGATGGTTCATGAAAGTTTAGAAGGCCTCTCGTTTACAAGTTATGAATACCTTACATCAGATATCTTTCACACCATATACTTTTAAAAGTTATGAAAGTTGTTATTTCTGGGAAGATGAGTTCTGGCCCTTCAGTGCAGAAGCTGAGGGCAAAGAATGTTAGCGACAAATTTAGTTATTAACAGATTAATGGCCACCGCTTCTATTTGAAATAGTGATATATAGATCTTTGCTGATGGAAAGAATAGGTGGACATCGTTGTGTCTGAAAAGGCCGTATTTTTTAGTGTAACGTTTGCATGGAAGTGAGACCAAATGACCCAAGTACCTTTTCTCAGGGTGACACATAGAGCTATACTTACTAGCTTGTCCCTTACTGCTTCTCCTCTTCAAAATCTGATTACTCCATCACAAATACAAATGCAATACAAAAGCGGATCTCATCTTGAGTAAAAGGGAATTACTTTTCCATTTTGCAGGAAAAACTGAGCCATGGAAATGCTTGCATACAGATTTTCTGTTTCAAATGAACAGTAATAAGAGTAAGATAATTATTTTCCCTGACTCAACCTTTTTGTGTGTGTTTTTCCCTTCTATTCCTCAAATATTTTAGATTGTTAGGATTCCAAATATAGGTATTATCTGAACAAGAATTTTGATCTATTTTCCAGTTTACTTATTCTTTCTATTCACTAACAGGCTTGAGCATTAAAATGGGAATAGTCAGCTATAGCACATTATACAGAGAGAAAAAATTCATCACACTATATTTTCCAATTTAAGTAAAGAGTTTTTTGTCCCTAAAAACCGCTCTTGGAATAGAATTCAGACTTATCTCATTCATAAGCTGCTATGGCTCTGAAAGACTTGATGCTTTTGGTTAGAACAAAGGTACAATCCAGTATTATTTTAGCTCTCTGGATTTCCTAAGACATGTGGCTTTTGGAAGTGGCAGTGATAGTGGTTTGGGAGTGAATGCTTTGGTCTGCTTTAAATGTGTGTGATTTCCATTCAGAAGTACAGCATAAAACAAAAGAGCACTGAAATCCTAATCAGTGACTTTTTCCCCTGTGACAACAGCTGTATTCCTTCAACTCCTCTCCTTCCGTAGGAATCTCACTAGGATGCCAGGATGCCCTGCCGGTTGTGCAGAAACTGCAGACACATTGTCTGTTGCATTAAGAGGCAAATAATAAGACATGGGCTGCAGTTTTAAACTTTTGATTGGCATTTGGAAATACACATTTATTTTCAAACTTGTAATTAAATTAACCCAGTAGCAATTTCTTCGCTAAGAATATGAGAGCGCCTATGTGTCTCTTACTGTGTTTATGAAGAAAGGCTTGTTTGTCTAAATATAAATGGGGTTTTTGTGTGTTTACATCTCACTGTGACATCTACCTTATTTTTATGCCTGTGGGAACTAAGTGATATTTCATTACTTTACAGTTCTCTTTAAGTGTTCAAGGCCACAGCAGGACCTTGGGAGAAGACTTTTTTAAAAAAACCCTAAACTGTATTTTATTTGTACTCCAGAAATATAAACCTAGGCTCAGCCGCGTTATTCTAGCTTGAATTCAAGTTTGTGCTGATGGCTCTGTTTACCGTACTGGATTTAGCAAGCTAGCTTTTCAGACTTGTCTCTTCAGAATCGTTCATAAGCAAGTAGAATTTAGCAATTTACTTGGGACGCTGAAACCTGGGTAGGGCTTTGAGTCCCTCTTATGCATATGAAATCATGTACGTATGAGAAAAACAGCTAGGAGATGAGGGAAGAAAGGTGTGACTAGCAATAACATTTCCTATACACTGTATAACATAATCTAATTTGCAAATGACCTGATTTTGTATTGAGAGTGTAAATTAGCTAGCTACAGTCTTTCATGGTGAGGGTAGCTTACAAGGCATGAAAGCGCTGGAGATCAAGGATGTATATTGTCTCAAGGACTCATAAAATTATTTTATAAATCTTCCTTTTCCACAGAAAGCAATCAAGATGGTTTTCAATACGGTGTCAGGGTGATACTCCTGTAGAAGCCTGGATGCTTCTGAAGAGCATGCATGGGTTGGGCTTTAATGAACTTGAACCTAGTATCAGAGGTGAACAAAATGCAGGATGGAAACTTCGGAAGGTCATGGAAACTTTGAAACATTCCTACAAAGGGGAGATTCTGAATTAGGGGTCAGCTCTGTGAGCCAGCCAGTTTGGGAATGCAATAGCTGCATCCCATGGTGACTCCAGCTCTGTGATGCTTCTGGTTGCTCCTGGACATTGGGTGTGAGGCTCCCTCAGCAAAGTCCTGAAAGCCTGGAAGTACACAATTACTTAGCCAGTGTTGCTGTGTTGCCATTTTTTTAAAACGCTAAAATGGGATCTCTGTCAGGTTCCCTATCTAACACGTGACGCAGATGTATGAGTCAGTGTTCTGAAGATCAGATGATGCTAGACCCATACCAGAAAAATTATGCCTCAGCCTACCTGAGTTCAGGATATTAAAATGGACTGCTATGCTACAAATAGTATCCCCTCCCAAATGGGGATGTATTGTTGTTTTGGGGAATGTTTGTAAGTTCTAACCAGTGTGTAATAACTAGCTACTTATTCCGAGTATGTTAGGTGCGTGTCATAAGTTGGATTTAAGAAAAAGATTATTTTATTTGTTTGTTTTTGCTGAAAAAACCTGGCCTCCGCATGGAGCCTGGTGCTATATTTCTTTGCTTCTTTATGAAGCAAAGAGAAACAATTTCTTTTGGATCTTGAAATCTCAGAGTACATCCGGATTCCTTCCTCTAGCTGTAGGGATGTTCTTCATCTTATTTCTGTAAATCAGAAGTTCATTAGCTGGAAGTGACACAACACTCTGGTCGAAGCTATCGATGTTCTCTGTTTTGCTATATTCAGTGATTCTAGCCTCTTCCTTACTTGAATGTACTCTAGATATTGTCTTCAAATCTTGGCTTACTTTCCATGTTGTCATACAAAATGCACTTTTGTGTTTATTTTGTTTACATTTTTATCTGGAAACACTCTGGCACGCATAGAACTCCCATTCAGGTCATCACACTGTAATCTAACACTTCATGCAAAGGTGCCGCAGTATTGCTGAGAAATGGTTTTCCTTCTGAAGGCAGAGTGTGAGGGAGAGGCAGAGATGTGTACAGAAGTTGTGTTGCTTGACCAAAGTTATACTTAAGTTATGCTTCATACTGCAGACACAGTGGAAAGTACGGGTAGCGGAAAACTAGAGTAAGAAATGAGGAGATCTCAGGTAATGGTATTTTTATTTCACCTCAATATGTATATGCTTGAAACAAAATCTGATACTAGCTAAAAACCAGAAGATCATATGACTGAATAATAAACTTAAGTTATACTTAAGTAGTGGTAGGCTACTTGGGCAAATTATTTGTGAATGGTTAATTAAAAATGTGACTTGTGGATTCCAGTGCTTTATTAATGATATAAAAAGGCTACCTATAAGAGAAATCAGTCTTTTACAGACAGTGTTCTCTGAAGTTAAATTTTTACAATCTCAAAGGTACTTGCTGCACTTGATACTTGGTTTTGTTACTGTTGATTAGGGAAATAGGCAGTGAACCAAACACTTGCTTTGTAAGTCCTATAGCTTCATGTGCAGTCTTAAAAAATACTGTTTGCTGGCTCTTCAGACCCAGAACTCATCATATGGGAGAGTTTATTAAAATGTGAATGATAGATCAGCAAGCTCAGTCTTTAGCAGTCCTTCCACATTCATGTGATAAAGATTAGGAAAGAGTGAAATTCAAGCTTTCCAAACCCTTAACTCTCATTGCTTCTGTAGGCTCAAGTCACCCAGGAAAATCTTGTATCTTCTTTCCTCTGAGAGAGGTTTTATGGTTTGTTGGTGGTTGGTGTGTGTGGTTTTTTTTTTTTTTTTATCATACTGGATGCTGGCTGAAGTTAGAATAGAAAAATTTAGATAATTAGAAGAGATAAATTTAGGTTAGTGAACTGAATAATTCTTAAAAACTACCGAGGAACACTTTCTGAGTCCCTACATCTGTGAATCTGCCTGCTAGTGTTTAACTGATGATATAAGAAAGTTTGTGGGTTTTTTTTATGTACACTATTACTCTTCCAGCCTCTAACTATTATTTCAGGACAGGGATCTTCCTTTGCCAGTTGTATGACCGTGAGGTGGTTTGGCCTTCCCAAATATTAGTCATTCTGTGCTTCTTTAGGATGAACGGAACAGAATGGGACAGATCTGACGGAAGAGAGTGCCTCAGTCAAAGTACAAGTAAATTATTGGAAGATAAAATGCTGTGAAATTGTCTGTCTCAATTTGAAAGATGTATAGGCACATTAAATGCAGACATCCAAGTCTAGCAAATGCCAAACCTTTCTTTGCTAATCAGTAGTTTGAGAACTTCTGTTTCACAGAGAAATTAAACATGTCGTCAAGATTATTTTGACTTTCTTTTTAAAAGGCATTTCTGGATGCCTGTCTGCCTTTCTGATATGCCTCTTATTTTCACTTTTCTGAGATGAACAAGTAACACTTAATGAATTATGATTTCATTCAGGTTTTCCTTCAAATTCTAAATAAACTGCTGCAGGTGAATCTGGTTAAATGTTGGTGTTCTGCTGTGCTAATTGCAAGGGGGTTTGAGGATTCAATTACTCATCTTTATGGGCTCAAGAATCCTAATTAATTCATTACTCATAATCTGAGAATCATAAAGGCTTTGAAATTCCAGAAATTCAGAAAATTGTTTCTGGTGTGAATGGCAGATTATTCGTGAAAAAAAGATGAGAGGTAAGTTATTCTGGGTGACTTCTGGTTATTGTTTAGTTGTTGGAAATTCTTTCAATTACAAACATATGAAAGATTAATTTTTACAGAGAGCTTGAGAATTCTCTCGTAATTTTGTGCTTTGTGTGCAAAAAGAAACTTTCCCAGAAACTTTGAAACTAACATTACACACGGTAATTCTGTGGAAAAACTGTTGCCACTCACTTCAGTCCTTTGGAGTGCTACTTTGAAGTGATTGATGGGGCCACATTCCTCCCCACTAGAAAACTTAGTGAGGCCATTAAATGAGGACTATGGCCCCTAGTTCTTCGGTAGGTTTGCTAAAAAAACTTTGCCATAGCAGGGAGTGTGCTACTAATATGGTTTAAAAAGCATCTGAGCCAGAGTATGGAAAATAAAAATTCTTACAGTTGCAAACTGTGACTGTGAATGTTGCTGATGTGTATCAGTCTACTGGATGTAGATTTTAAAATAATTCACTGTATTCCCTGCTCTTTATTAGTTCTCTTAAACTTTCTAAATCCTTTCTTATCCCTTTGATCGAAATAGAATGAATCTGATGTAAGTGAAAGGTATTACGGTATTTGTCTCTAGAATAAAAAATATAAATCACTCTTTCCATAGAGAAGGTTGAGGCTTTAGGTGTGAAAGCTTTTGATTTTTTTTTTCTATATGGTCCAGATTTTGTGATGATTTTTTTGAATTTTCAGTAATTTAGCCCGCGCCTTTTCTTCTCTTGTAGAACCTTCTTTTAGGCTGCTTGGGCTTTTTTCAATGTAATTTGGCAGCTTATGGCTGTGTGTATAGTTAAGATGATGATAAACTGGAAGAGAGAGAGAAGATCTGCATCAATTGTAGTAAATAAGTGGTCTAGGGTGCTCTGATTTAAACTGCAAATGTGATCCTAGAACTGGAAATCTATCCACAGCCATATCCAATAAAGGAAATATTTGAAAGGGCTATTATCCATAGCTGGTCCTAGGTATGAAATCAGCGCAGCATACCCTTAAATACACTGTACTGCTGCACCGAATGTAGTTAAAGTACTTGTCAGTTAGCCTTGGACTATTTGGCCATACTCTACCCCAATATGCTATTCAATTGTTTGTGAATGGGTCCAGTGTTCGTACCTGCAGAAGTCTGCTTCTTTTGGCTTTTGCAAGTATTCATGATTTTTTTTGCATGCAACAGGGCTTCCTGACATCTGCTTCAAATCAAATTTTTTCTTATAATATTCATGTATGCCCTCTTGTCCTGTCGTGTGTATTAAACTGAAAATAATTCTTGAATAGACATCCATATCGTGTAGGATTTTGTGTACTTTCTATAAACGCCATCTGGATTTGATACTGCTGTAGAGAGGCGGGATGCTTTGTTTCTTGACAAAGTTTTGTATCAGAAACACTGTCAGGAAGGAGTCCGTGGGCCTTTCTTCCTTTCAAACCTGAGATAGCACTGTCTCTGTCTACAACTACTTCACAGGCTTTTTAAGTCACCAAAAAAAATCCACAACCACAAAAGGCTTGAATAGTCTAACTAGCTCAGGAAGGGGTTTCAGTAATGCTGCTGCAGACCCTGGTTTATAGAGTCTGCAGAGATGTAGCAGGCAGTTTGCCAGAGCAACAAATTAACATTATTTAACATTTCTGAAACTTTTAATTAAGCTTGTTTTAGGCTTGTAGGCAAACTGGAGCGTTTATTCCCATCCCCGTTTAAGAACGTTTTTGGCTTCTAGATGAGTTTTCCTAAGTGGTCCCAGCTCTAATAATGTCATCCTAACGAGCTGTGCAAAACATGGTGTGTTTTGTTCCCGAGGCTTCATGCGCAACAACTTTGCTTTCAATCCACATGGGTCTGCACCCCATGATTTTTATTTTGAGTTTCAGGTTCAGTGGGGAAAGAAAAAAAGAAAAAGCAGCGTTTCACGAGGTTTTATGTCGGTTCCATAAACTGGGCCATATTCTCTCTAAAGATGTGTGAATCTTAGCTAACCTTTTATGAAAAGTTTTGTATTTGTAAAGAAGTTTAAAAGGGGCACATTGTGTAGTTTATGACTTCATTGTGAACATTTTTAACAGCTGTAATCCTTCCTTCTGAATGTTGTATTATGGCTGTTGCTCTTGCTATATGGTTAAGGTAACAAAATGGTTTCTCCAATAAAGCCGTATTTGCAGATGGCTTGTGAAACACTTGGCTTTGCAGATGAATTGTTCTATATTTTGGATTGTGGCCGACTATACTTTTTTTTTTTTTTTGGAAGGCTTGAACAAAATCAGTTCAATCACTTGTTTGAGAGCGAGGAAAACACAAGTCCAGTGTTTAGAGGAACCAAGGTTGGAAAGCTAGTTTCACAGGGACGTATTTTACTCTGAAAAGAAATGCCCGAGTATGATTTAAAGGGGCTTATTTCTGGTTAAATTGTAAGACAAATCCAGGCAAACCTGGAAAATTCACCTGTGGAGTGAGAGTGAACAGAATGGCTCCAAGTCTTTCTGGATATTTTCCTAATCTTTAATAAAGCTATGACTTGGTGAAGGAGATGCTCCTCATGTTACATCCTTCAGCAAAGTAATCCATTACTTAAGAAAGATGCAGGGAGCAATAAACATAGGGTGTTTCTCTTCTTGATCAGAACATGAAGGGTTGTCAAAGCCAAAGCTTTTCAAATGTTTTTGAGTCGAAGTATGTTCCAATTGGAAATGTTTCAATCAAAGGAAGAATTGCATATGGAGGAAAACAGATGAGATCCTTCCCTCTCCTGCTGCATTCTGGGCATGGATTTGTAGTGTATAGAAGACCCAGTTCCAATCCTTTTTCTAAAGAATACATCGTTGTTGTTATAATAAATAGAGTAGTTCCAGCAGAAGAACTGAAATTTGGTTTCAGCATAGTGAGATTACTGGAAGATGGTCAGCTTGCCTGTGGAAGAGCAGTGGTGGTCTGCATCGGAAGCCTTTTTGAGGAGTGGCTTGAGTAACAGGCTGCTTATGAATCATAGAATGGTTTGGGTTGGAAGGGACCTTTAAAGGTCATCTAGTCCAACCCTCCCTGCCATGAGCAGGCACATCTTCAACTAGATCAGGTTGCTCAGAGCCCCGTCCAACCTGACCTGGAATGTTCCCAGGGACGGGGCACCTACCACCTCTCTGGTGGTAGAGTGTGTGTGAAAAGACTAGAAAGGTTTGTTCATTCATTGAATAATGAGGAAATACATGTATCCTTGAAAATTGGTTTGCTGTGTGGTACATCTCTTTTCGCTAGCTGAGCTCTAGTCTTACTTTCTTCATTGGATAGTATTTTACAATTCTCTGCCATCCAAAGCTTGGGCCCTGGCAACTTGAGTGGCAGCACATAGAGTTAGTTCACAAGGAAACGTTTTTGTTTTTTTTTTTTCTGAGGATGTGAGATGCGTAGTCTGAACCTATGGGCTTACAATGTCTTTCCCGTACTTCGTTATTATCTGATAAATAATATAAATATTCTGTTAGAAACTATGTGTTATTGAGAGAAATTTCATATCCCTGAAGATTGATATGCCTTTATGAGTGTCTCCATTTTTTTACAGCTTTTTTTTTATCTGTGCCTGTTTTATGATACAGCAGCGTCTGCATGATACTGAGATGATGCACACCGTAGCATTTATTTTCAAGGGACAAATCACCATGCATAGCACTGAATTAGTAGCATCAAACATGTCCATGGAGTAACTCCTGATTTGTAGTGAATTGTGCTGAAGTTTGCTTTCTTTTTTTTCCCATTGATGTTTGTCCTGCCAACTGAGGGAAATCCCACACGAGTCGTGGTGCTCCCCAAGTAGTCTGTCTGCTCTGTTTTTCTAGAGATATCTGAAGAAAGGCTAGACATAAAACTGACTTCCAGGCAGTCATGGCAAAAGCAGTGAGTTGCTACTTCTGGAAAGTATAGCCCAGTATTGTAGGGACCGGACTTTGAATCCAGAAACAGCATTGGTGATGGGGAGCATATCTTGTGCTTCCAGACTAAGCTTTCATTTGTTTTTTTTTGTGATTCTTTGGATTATATACTTCAAGAACTAAGACTATATCAGTTAGTTTGCCGAATAGCTTAGCAGCAGCTCTTGTTTCAAAAGTAAAAAAAAAAATTGGATATCATAAAAAGCACATGGGGAACAGAACTCAGCTAGATGTTGTATACTGAAACTTGTTAATTCTACTTTGTAATTTACAGTCTGAAAGTAGGACTGTAGGATAGCAAAACATGCAACTGGGAAAAAGTATTTTCATAAGAACAAGAGTATTCTGACAATTTTTTGGTATAATTTTTAGAATTGACTTCATTATTGTTAAAAACAGAAGGACGTTAAGGTTTTACTCTCTCGATTCATGAGAAACGAGAGTATGTTAAGGAGCTGGTGAAGTTTGTAGTGTTTTCTGCTTGCGAAGTTGGTGCCAGTCTGATCAATGTTCTGGATGCTACGTGTGTGTTAAATAGTGTAGCTTCAGGTTGGCTGATTTGCATGCGTACAAACATTGCTGTCTTTCAATAAAGCATAATAAATGTATACTTTTAATTCAAATGGGCTTTTTGATCTGTAATTAGTGAAATGAAAAATGTGCGAGAACACAACATACTTGTTTGTTTTTTTCTTTTTTTAAACAACTCTTCAATAATTCATGATGAGTGGAAACTTCTTCAGGAAATTTTGCGAGAACGCCTCATGTGAAGAGCTGAGGAAGCAGCCTCCTGTTCTCATGCTGTCAAATTCTGAGCCATTAATATTTACAGCATTCTGGTAACTAGCAATAGAAAGTTTTTGATATTATTTTTGGTATTACTTCAGTTTCACTGGAGCAGTTATATTTTTGTTGTGGTGGTGGTAAATGTATTATATGTGTCCCCATTTAATAGATGGGATAAATAGCTTCAGCTTGGCCCACAAATATAAACCATCCTAATTTGGGAGCAGCCCTGTAAAACAGGAATGTGCACCTCATTTTAGGCCAAAGCATTTGTGAGGAATGTGTCCAAGACACCTGCAGAAAATTAAAGCCTTTACTCCCCTTGTACACAAAATTTTCAAGAGGTAATTACCTTCAGTGTGAAACATAATACGGCTCCCATTAGATGGAACACATGGAGTGAAAATTGAATAGACGTCTTGTCGGGAGCGCTTCTGAGAATTAATAGGGCTGTCAAAAGCAGTAATAGGAGTGTTTTTTTGCCTTTGTGTACAACTATCCCTCTCCTTATCTTTTGCTGTTTATGATGAGGCTGTTGCCATTCGGCTTAGGAGACAGACACACGTTTCTTCCATGTCACTGTCTCCTGCCAGCTGCTTTGTTTCTGCGGAGCTGGCTGCTGCCTTGAAAGGCTCCCACTTTTGTCCTCAGCCTGCCTGACTCCTTTGCACTCGGTTCCCGGTCGCTGTGCCAAGGGTTGGCGCGGAAGTCCCCGCTTTTCTGTGAGCTGCAAGGATGAGAGTGACAAAGTGGGGCTGCTGCGTTCAGCATCTCGCTTTGTGAAGCCGTTCTTTTATCCTTCAGGGAACTTCCTCTGGGGAGATGGAGCTGAAAGTTAAGCTTTCGTGCTTTGTTCTGGCGGCCGAGCCACAAATATCCAGTTTCCTCTCTTATTGTTTGACGTTTTGTTTATGTCTCTGTTACAGAAATAGAGCAAATGGTCTTTGTGTCCAGGTTTTCTGCTGCCTCTACTGAATGATGATAAAGTTCTGGTTCGGAGCCTGCACTGGTATTTCCTCTGTTACTGCTAGTTTTGAAGGTCTCTGCCAAGTGGTTAAATCATGTGTCTGCATAGCTGTAGTACCTGCTTACTACTGGTTTTGTAGCTATTCAGTTCCAACTAATGGTTGTCAGGTAAACAAGGTGTGAGAAGCCTTTGGTGCTTAGAGAGCCTTCATTTGTACTTGGAGAGGCAGATGGTGCCTTGGCTAATGTCACACCATAATGGGGGTGTCTTGTGGTGCAACCTTCTGGGCCATGTTGGCTCTATTCCAGAGCAGTGCAGTGTAATCACTTAGACTTCTGCTTGAACAGTAAAACCTATTTATACGTGAACTGAAATCTCTAGCCTGCGGTAGTGACCATAAGTTTGACTGAAATGCTTCAAGTTGCAGTGAACTTGTTAGAAGGGTTTATCCATTAATTCAGCTCTATTGTAGAGTTAATCACCAGTTTGCAGTCTTGCCAAGAGTAGTTTGAATTGTCCCCAAGCCCCCAAGGATAGGGAGACTGCAATTTCAGATGCCACAAAAATACCTCAGGTTCTGTCCGTCATGATGAGTGATAAGCTTCTGTGGTTTAATATGTCATGGTGTGCATTGATTGTGTTTGAGAGTGGGTGAAAATAAGGATCCGTCCAAGGATTTGACTACTTAAGTAGGAGAATAACAACCCCACGATGCCTGCTTCTCTTTGCTTTTTCCCTTCTCTCCTCTCTTTCTTCCCTGCAATATAATGATTTGTCTCAAGGGATGGTGAGGAGATGGAGTCCTCATGTACACAGTGCTTTTTGCGTTTTTGGGCCAGTCTTATGGCAAGCTATGATCTGTCCTTTTGGCAGCATTAAATGTTTGAATAGTCAAACTGTCTGCTTCTGCCAGTTCAGAAATAAGTCAATAAAACACCTGCAATGCCTTGCACTGCCTCAAAATGCATTTCTTATTCCACGGCCAGCAGTGACTCTGGAGAATTTGCATTGAAGAGTTGCATTTAATGATTTCTAGATAAAACCTAGCTCTTTTGTGAGGGGAAAAAAAAAAACCCTTGGTTTTGCCAAAGCAGCCTTGCAAGCTAAGCATGGAATTGGGAAACTAGATGTTGGCTTTTTTTTTTTCTTTTGTGGTGTTCTCACTGGTAACCCCCATTTTATGCCTGTTGTAAAAGTATATATAGAATGTATTTTGGCATGTATGTCAGCTCTAGTGGAAATCAATTCAAATTGGAACAAATAGGTTTTTAAAGTGTAAATTCAATAAATGATAACATTGTACGGTTAGGTTACATTTCACTCTGTAGTTCTTCCCTCAAAACTTCTGAGCTACTTTGATTCATATCTTGATTTTTCTTATGGACTGGTTCCTTGTGAAATTAGAGACACACTTAATATACTTGTAATTCAGCATTTCCTTTTAAATAGTGGTTTAAAGATCAAAAGAGCTGTGAGCCTGTGTTGTCTATATTTTCCGGAAAGGGAAACTGTCCTTACACTACTTTAATTGTTAGCTTTTCCTGTCCTTTTCTTGCCCTGACTTCATTTCAATGTAACCATGCTCCTATTTAATTTAGATGGTAAAGTGGCTTGTGTAGCTGCCTGTGTTTTGCCAAACACTTTGGGTGCTGTAAATGTGATATATATCAATTAGAATCAAGCTGGACTCTGAAATTTTAGTACATACTTGGACTCGAATGTTCCCTGGGTTTCAGGAGGTCTTGTGAAGGATAAAGTCGTGCAGTTTTGGGCTTCTGGTTGCTTTTTTATGTGACTGCATTTTTTTTTTCCTCTGTTAATCTTTTTTTTTTTTTGCCTGAAAGTGGCCAAATAGCAATTCGGCTGCCCTTCTGGTCTGTATTCTGATCCTAAAGTAGATCATTAGTTATGGTTTTTTGCCTCCTGCCCTTTATTATATGGGCTTAAAAAGATCATGCTTAAAGTTTAGGCATGGCAGTTACTTGCAAATGTGAGGATACCTTTCAGGTTTTGAAGTCTACTGAACTGAAATTTGCTGAAAAGTTAGTTTAAAATAAAAAAAAAAATCAGTGTTTGGACTGTGTTTTGCATGCTCTTACTGTTGGGGTCACTCGTAAATATATTCTTATAATTGAAAGGCTGTCATCTAGGAACATTCAGAGCTCCTTGTACTATGATTGAGTTTTTAAATTAACTTAAAATAAGGACCTTAGTTCATAGAAAGTTTTAAAAGTATGGAATTTTTCCCATGCATCAAGTATAATTATTTCCTTCACATTACAGGGCGTAAGTCTGTTTTTAACTCGTAACAATGGTAATACTCAGATCTGTACCTAAATTGGCAAGATAGAATGAAGGCTGCCTGGGGCTGGGGCCTGTGACTCTCCTGGCCTTCAGCAGCCCACCAGCATCTTGTTCTCGTGGACCACTGAGAGACCGAGACTCTTCACTGCCCATGTTATCATTTCTATATCTGGTAATTGGTACTCGGAGAGTTTGTTGAAGGTAGTTGAACTAGATTACTCCTATCCCAGCTACTCCAGAAAAACAAAACCACTTTCCCTTTTGTTTGTGGTTTTGGGGAAAGGTTCTCTCCCTATTTGAATCAACAGAGGCTGCGGTACAGAATAGTGCAGATGGGATTGCAGTGTCTGCTAGTCCCTCCTCGGAAACACCCTTCCGCTAGCCTCCCGTGAGCATTCAATTCACAGCAAAACATGAGGCTCATGTGATTAACGTGAGTATGGATAGGTCACTGCCGGAGGTGGCTGCCCTCCCTGCAATACCTCCACAACTTTTCCTTCACCTGTAATTACTTCTGCTTCATAAAGTTTTAAAAAAAGACACTGATGTAGTATGCAGCAGAACGAGACGCTTATCTGGATTTTAGAAAGACAGTGATACAAATAATAATGAACCATAAAACATAACAACCTTGACAAGAAATAAATGCTGGCTAGGACAACTTTTCATCTCTGGATCATAGACAGGTGCTATCATAATGGAAACTCCAAAAGTGAGGGGAGACTGAAGAATCATTTCAGAATCTGATGTAAGAACCAAATGGCTGCAGTTCAGTGTTACTTCAGGAGCTGGAAAGTTAGAAGTAATCCCAATAGCTGAATTAGTGGGCAAACAAAATGCTGGTCAAAGGTGCATAATAAAATTAATGTTGTTACATAGTTCTGCAATTTTCCATGTGTACCTTGCAAGAATTTTTTGGATATGATTTGTTTTTGTGCATACAGACACGTACATGTCCTTTAGCTTTTCAGTATGGTTACCTTTCCAACAGAGAAGCAAAAAGCAGTTTTGATAAATTGAGTTTTCAGGGATATGGTGTGTAAACCATTTGTGTGTAAGATGTCTTAATTACTTTTACAGGGTCTATGAAAACCAAAATATTTTGGCCAAGGACTGATTTGCATTTCACGACTGAGCTCTTTCTGAGTCTGCCCTGGTCATTTGTCCTAGCACTGAGGAAAATGTGATTTCAAATAACATGAAAACTTCAAAATCAATTTTAGAATATATGGAAAGATTTGAAGGTGATACTTTTGTAAGTTATGTTTTATTTGTGATATGCTAGCCTTTTAGTATTTGCAATATTGCTATTCTTTTTGTGGTTGTTTTGAACAGCTTTCAGAACAACACTCAAGGTTTCTGTGTGTGTATATAGGTGTGGTGTTGATACATATATATGTGCCATCAATCAGAAAGCAGAGAAGTCTTCTAGTAAAACCCTTTTCATGCTTAACTTTTCATGCTCTATTCCATTTCTTGTTATTGTTTGTTTTGAACAGCCCCGTTGTTTTTACTTGAGTGGTGAGCTGGTTGCTCTCATGGTACATTTTTTTAAAATAAAGGGGTAGGGAGAGACCTTCCAGACATCTGTTTTAAATCAAAGTTGCTTTAATTTCCATGTATGCCATCTTCTATCTATCATCTATGTTAATCCTCAAATCATCAACATGTGCAGGATTTCATATGCTGTCTCATAGGCACATCTTTAGCTTGTATTTCCAACTAGTTCATAACCATGTTTGTTCTAACATATTCTTAGCTTGCTCTTCTTGGATTTTAAATCCAGAATCAAGAGTACAGTGTCCTTCAAGTGTCATTTCAGTGTATTCAGCATCTTTTATAAAATACAAGTTAAACAAGCCCAGCTGGTAGTTCATAGGATATGTTTGGACATTCTTTCTACTTAGATTAACAGGACTAAATCTTAAATGCATTTGTAATTATGCAAATCCACGTGAACTCAAAGCTGTCATTCAAATGGTTTCAGAAGAAAAATGGTTGCATCTCAAAATATCAGTGTCATTGTCTGGTCTAGATGTTCCTTAAAACTTTCTCCCCTTCCATAGCCATGCTGAAGAGATGATAGCAGCTGCAGAGGTAAAAGGTTAGGCAGTATTCCGCAGTAAGCCATGCGTTAAACTTTGTCTTTTTTAGATCTATTCTGAACTGATTGGTTGCCTAATTCTATTTAAAGGACAGTTTTCTACTTGAAAATGGCCAAAAGATCCAAGTTGTGATTCTGTGGGAAGAGAGTACTTTAAGAAATAAATAGCTTGGCTTTTTTTATCTTACTGGAGAGAGAGGTACTAAGGTGTGAGACACACACGATAGTGCCTAGGCATAAAGTAAAGCCGAAGCTGGAACACAATACTCTATTTGCCCAGGAGGGAGGTCAAATTTGGCCACACATGGCCCATAAAATGTAGCTGCAACTCCTTTAGGTGAGTTCCAGAAGTGATCTGAATATTGGCATTTGTTTGGTCTGAAAGGAAAGGTCATGTCCATTATGTTAATTTGTCCAGAAGTGCACTACTGTATGCTGAGGTCTGGGGAAAAAGTCGGGGGGGAATAGAAGGCTGCACATGTCATATGCAGAAATCTCAACATGGAACAAAAATTATGACAGGCCATGTTTTTGTTACCCCAAAGCAAAAACTTTTTAACAGCCTTTGGAATATTATAACTAATATAAAATAAGAGGCTTTGTCATTTTCTCCCACTACAGCGCTAGTCTGTCGCCACTGAAATGGTCACACAGGATATAGAAAATCACTCCTGTGAGGCTCATTTGGGGTGAGTCAAGAGAAAAGTGAACATTCTGTAGGGATGTAGGAATACAGAATGAAGGGCTTTGGTCAGCAAGCACCCAGTTCCCCCATAGACTGCTAAACTGGTCTTGAAAAGCTGTTTTCTTAACTACTAAAATTCAAATCTAAACTTTTTGCATGTATCACTTCTCATAAACGTGAATAACTTCAATGTTTGCAGTGTCTAATCTGCAGGGTGACAGCGTGAGCTGCAGTATACACCCGAGTTTGCCCCCGGAGCAGAGCAGAGACTTGCTAGCCCAGCAGGTTTAGCTCCTGGAGGTTTATAGAAATGCAAATTACATGCCAAATAACCAAATGAAAACAAAAAGAAGTGCTAAGCTACTGAAGTGGCTCAGCATGCTAATGACAGGCTTCATTAGAGTATCCTAATATGGACAATTGCTGCCACTATGAGCAGAATAGATATAATGACTCTTCATTCACAACAGAGAAAGCACTGAGTATTAGGGAATTATTTAGTGCTGTTTTCTTCAGAGTCTGTGTTGGACAGACTTGATAGAATGAAACCTCCTTATAGGGTATGATTTTGAATGATATGGGCAAACAAACGTCTTTTTTTACTGCTAGGTTTTTTTAACTTGACATCCATGATGATTTTTAATGTGCAAATTTTTTTGGAAAGAGATCAACTTCAGAAGGCAAGAAAGGATGAAAAGATCAAGACCCACAAACAGTACATGTGAAACTCTCCATGTATTGTACATAAAATAATAACTCCTATCAGGAGGTCCATTTGATTTACTGTATGGATTACTGCAGCTTTCTATCTCCTTTGGAATAATCAGATAAAAGGAAGTGTTAAATTTATCGACTTATAAATAACATCAAAAGAAAATTCTAGTAGCCATAAACCCTTCCTTCAGCCCCCAAAAGTTTGATTTCATGCTAAGTATCTTCATTATTACACATATATATTGAATTTATTACATAATTTATTATTAAAATGATATACTTTGTGTAGGTCATGCATGTGGGTGTGTACATATGTATATTATCATTTAATACTGACCTTTTTTGTTCTTCTGTAACGAACACGGCAGTATTCCAAGCACAGGAGGTCATCAAGCATATTCCAGGTGCAGCCTCGTCTAATAGAAGAGCATCAGCACAAATGTGTTTATGCCTCTGAAACAAAACTGTGATCTGTTTCAGATGTGCAAGATAAAATGAAGTGTTAAACTACTTGCAAGCAGTAGTCATTTTTTTCCCCACTGTTGAAAAATGAAGGTGCTTTGGGCTTTAGACCATAGGCTAGAGAGGCACACAAATCTATTTTGCAGAAATTTGGAGTCCAAAGATCTATAACTCCTTGTAGAAAGATAATGAACAGTAGGAGGAATGCAGTATTCAAGGGCTAACTGGAAAATTGTTCTCATGGAAGAACACTATATGTGCAGGCTGTAAATAGTTTCTGTATGCGGACCCACCTGAACCACGTTGCTTCCCTCCTTTTCTTTTTTCAAAAAAAACCCCTAGATACGTTGCCAATATAATAGAGTAAACACATCTCTAAAACAGATAATTCAAAATTGCACTACAAAAATTTTCAATCCTTTTTTCACCACTGCATAAGTTACTTAATTTGTTCTGGGCCTTTAGTCCTGTACGTAATGAAGCGCACAGGGCATCTGGTACGTGTATCTGGGTAATGCTCTCACCTTGCTATTTGTCTTTGAATGACTCCCTCACACTGAGATTTTTTTTTAAAAAACAAAACAAAACCAACTCTATGTTTTGCAAGTCTCAGCCTGTCTTGATACCTTCCCATGCACTAACAGTCTGGGTTTTCATGATGCTTGCTTTCTCTTCCTGGGCTTTGGGAACATCTTTTGAGTGTTTAAGTGTATCAAATAAAGGACACCAAAAATGTGAAGTCACTTGGATAGATTTTAAGAGAATCTTTAAAGGTCTGTATTTCTCTTGTTGCCTTTAAGAATTGCTTACCTGCCTTCTCTTTGCCTTGCTCTACAGATTTGGGATGAATGACACTAAAGGTATGAAATCATGTGCACTCTGCTATTACATACTAGTTTGAGTAGATGGACTTTGGAGCGGAAAGTGGTGTCACAGACAGTATAAAAGTGCAAAGAGCTGAGAAAAGCTATTTGATGTTATCAGAGGTACAGTTTGACACGAACTGCCAGGAGTTGTTGCAGCAAGTGTAAAATATAGATCCTATGCAAGTGTAAGAAAGGAAGTCATGTCCCTTACATTGAAAAGTCAGTACTAGGACAGCAGATGACACGTGAACAATCACAGGGAAATGAACTCAAGACAAATGCCTCTACCTTCTTTTCTTCTACTTCTGATTTTTTTGCATATTTGTACTGTTGTATGTCTACCCTCAAAACCATGGTTCTTAATTATTTTAAAAATCTAGCCCACATAGCTGCAAAATAGTGTTCTGTTGCAGGGCCAGCTGAAATTATTGAGACTTTTTCCTATTGGTCCAATATCAACAATTTTCACTCTTGCAGATGATATACAGCCCATAAAGCAGAAACACTTAAACTTTTCAACAAAACGTGCTGATGCTCTGTACTTAGACATCAGTGGGGCTGGCATGTAGTTAGCTTTTCTAAACAGAGAGATACAATACTTAATGACACCGCAGGAATGAAGCAGGTTAATGTGTGAAGTAAAGTGGGTTTTTTTGCTAGAGAAGCTACTGCACTTCACGATCTGAATGGCTTGGACATGGTATACGTGTGTTTGCTTTTACAAGACGTGTTTATTATAAAAGATTAATTTTTTCATTCTTACCTGTTTGGCTTAGCTGTGTCACCTTTCTTAGTAAATGCCAGCTGGAAATCTGGGACAAAACTACCACCTGGGATTTAACTTGTATCAGATCTTACTGGGAAAGAATCTACCTGTCTCCAAACATTCGCTTCTTTAAAAAAAAAAATAAAAAAAAAATTAGTATCTGCAGATCATGAGGTATTTGGACAATGATACTATACTATATGAAAAAGGGGTAAATGAAGAGAGCACACCTTGAATCCGAGTTTGTGTTAGGTTTCCTTTTCATATCTGATTAACTCTCGGATTACCTATTCAGCATGTTTTTTTGCAGTAAAGGAAAAATAACTTATTGAATCTCAGCTAAATCTAAATTCTCATATTTGTAAACTACTTCCTCATCAAATGTGTTGGTCATTGGTGAATTGGTACACGAGTGGCATGATTATTGCTAAATAGTCCATTAGACTTGGAAACAAGGACTGGTCTTGATGTATTTGGGAGAAGCAAAGCAGGCTGTTACCACAAAATCTTTTAGGCAACTGAAGTTTATTGTGTAGAAGTCATTTATTTTAATTACCTGAGCGGTTTGACTTTATTATGGTACCATTTGAAGAAGTTATATGGAGATAATTTTGCAGATTATGGGTACTATGACTGAATACACTGAGAAGACTAGGAACCCATCTGTGTTAATTTGATTCGTTAAATTCCAGGGGTTTACGACGAACTGAATATGTCAGTCAGTCAATATAATTTCTTTATAAAATTGTGAGATTCCCAGGCATGAAAATGACGTATCGTTTCCAATGTCCAAGCTCTTTCTGAAGCCTGTTTGTTGCTTTCTATAGGGACAGTTAACTTTTGTGGAAAAATTTTGATATGATAAAGATACTAAAAATATTTAGTTTGCACTGCTGATTTCTCACAGTTTTTGTCCAGATGATAAAGCTATGCAACGGATTCAGCTAAAATAAAGGTGATGAGGGACTTTGTACCTAGAGCCTTTGCGTGCTTGACTGCTATTCATTCCTCTTTATGGCTCCTACTTTGACAAGTGAAATGTAGCTGCCTCTGCTTTCCAGACCCTATCCCAAGTGTTCCAGATGAGATGAAGCCAACTCATGGAAAAGCATGTAGGCAGAGACAGCCAGTTTTCATGTGGATCCCCACCCCACATAATCCCCTGTGGTTGACAGGCCAGTTAAAGGTGTAGGCCAGCACTGATTTTGGACAATTTTTCTCTTCTGTGCTCTTGGGTTACATTTTCTCTCAGCAAGCTTAGGTAATACAGTATGATGAATTATGCTGGTAGCTTATTATCTTTATTATTTCTCATTTTGCTAAGTCTGGTTGCATTTTAAGCTCTCCTTCATGCAGACCATGGTCTACTGCTTTGTTCAGGAAAGTTATTCCAGAAACTCTTGTATTACTTGAATGTGCTGTGTGCCTTCAGGAGAACATAAGCTCCTTTGCCTGCCAAGGAGGGCAGAGGAAACTGCCCTGAGGATGTCACAGCATGGCTAAAACCTTCCTGGGGATTAACAAGTATTGTTACTGCTTCTTTGGGAACAATTCCTGACTCTCCCCAACAAGATGGTGTGGGCTTGTTATCTAAAGCAATACTGAGTGGAAGATTTTGCTGATATTCAGAATGGACCTTCAAAGTTGTCATAATTTTATGTTTATTTCTCTCAGATTTATGCAGTTCCAGCAAAGAAAGTGGACTTCATTGGGAATTCACTTAGTGCTATATTTAACCTTCGCATTCCTTTCCCCTGTGTTATAGCTATGTGTAAACAGCTAAGGTTAGAATATTCTTTATTAAAGGATACATATTGTTTATTTAATTGTGAGAATACTTTTCGTTTAGTATTTTACAGCTCTGTAACCGCTGATTTTTGTTCACATGGTCCATCTCTAGGAATAAGTCAGTAAGGGAAAACCTCAGTGTGAGTCTCAAACTACTGGAAAATGTGAGTGAATAAAAAGTAGTGATGTACACTGTGTGCATGCACGTGTGTGCACATCTTCCCTGTCAAGCATTCTAAGCCGCTCCCTTTAGGACTGATTTTCAGAGGTACAGATAACAATTTGGTTCCCAGTTACCCCTTACTAATTCCACCAGTTACCTTTTGAAATGCTCTTGTTCGAGCATCTGAAGGTAACCCACTTCCCTCCCCTTCAAATAGTCTCATGTCTATGTTTTCCAGAATTTTCACTCATGGCTGGATGCCCTTTTCCAAGAAAGCTTTCAGTGAGGAAGAGCATTGCAAATGGTCGATTACTTCCTTATTGCAGTAAAAAGATAAGTAATAATCGGCTGAAGGTGGATGCCGAATACCTGAATTGGTGCCTTTACTCTGAGGTTAAATGACTTCCCATCCCAAGCAGCATGCTGGACTTCAGCAAAAATTCTTCCGTGATGAAGAGTTTTGAAAATTGTTCAATTGGAGAATGGAAATTTTCATTTCGGTCTAATGTGCTGGGGCAGTTTTTTGCATGTTTTAAATTAAATGGCCTCTTAAGAATACACTTGAATTGCATTTTAAGACTACATTAGTTACATGAAAACACACTGTAATTTTATTACAACCTGTAACTTCACGTTGTTTTTTAAATCCATGAGCAAAACAGCTTGATGCTAAACAAAACAGAGATTACCCCCCTTTCAGGAAGCAAATTTCCTTATGAAAGTCATGACATTTTAAAAGTCTTTCCAATAACAATGATCAAGACACTCTCATGACTGGAAGGCATGGGTGAGATTATTTGAAAAAAATGACTTGAAATGCAAGATGGCCACTTCATCTTACTGTAAAATCAGTATGGAAGAATGAAAGGAATGCTCAGCAGAGCCTGATGGCAGTAGTCATTTAAATGATAAACGGTATAAACGGTGTCTTTGTGTTTATGGTGCAGATTTCCTCCTTCTGTATGTACACAGTGTGTGCATTGTGCGGGGATGTGAGGGAGAACTAGGCAGAAGGTCCAGAGGATGATGGCGAGGGATGGGAAAGAAAGAGGGCACAGGCCAGATCCTCACCTGCCGTGCACTGATGAAATCATACAAGGGTTTGCAGCAGCTCTGGACCAGCGCTGCAGACTCCTTAGCAGAAACCTGCAAGTCTGGCTTTAGGCTTGGAGGAAAAAAAAAGAGAACTTTGTGACAAAGGTGTCTTTCTAGAATGGAAGGGAATCAGAGCTTTGAAGACATTGTGTGTGCGGACATGATTGTGTGGAAGAGAGAGAAGGAAGGAGGGAACTTCTCGCTATTAATTTCTTTTTTCCATTGTAATTTTTATGCCACAACATGTGATAGTTTTTTCTATTTTACTGTACGCCTCATATTCTCGTGAAAATCCAGTTCTTCCAAAAATATTCTGTATTTCTGAAGTGTTTTATGGTTGATTGCTGCATCGTAACTTTAATGTTTTCATAACCTTGTGATCGGTCTCTGCCTGTGCATTATGCCATATGTTACCCTTCCCTTTCTTGTTTATTTTCTCTCAGGTCGGTTTTTTTTGTGGTTTTTTTTTTTTTTTGTCATCTGGGAAAAAAGCAGGCTGTACTGCTGGCAGCTTTGATTCTGCCAGCACTGGAGAACAAAAAATTCCTCTTCTACCTCCCTAGTGGTTGGAGAAGACAGGTTGTGATGTAGTCTGAAAGGTGTAAGAGAGTGTAATCTGCTTACTTAACAATTTAACAATCAAATATCTGAATAGCCGATGTCGTAAGTCCTCTCAAATGCTAAGAAAATGCTTTTTCCCCCCCTTTTTCATTTCCTGTCCCCACTTGAAATAGTTTGAACTTGACCCGTGAATCACTGTGGGCCAGACTCTGAAATGATTTTTCCCTACCCAGTTGTGTGGTTACTGCGGTTTAGTATAACGCAGATTTGTGATGTGACTGCTGAAGTGCTGGTGAGAATGACCGAAGGTGTATCAGAAATGCAAATTTTATAGTGACTACTGTACAAATGATCTGCTATTGTTTTACAGTGTAGTTATAGTGCATCACTATATTTTCTTTTTGTTATAGGAATCTGCTTGGTTAGCTGCTGCCTTCTCATCTGTGTCTGCAACTTTATGCAGACAGCTCACTGGAACGTGAGCAATTAATGAAAATGGGAACCTTTCTGAAAAGAGGTAAAGCTGGACAGTTTCTTTCCACAGATGCAATCTTTAAAGAGCTTTCTTGTGAAACCAGAAGGGCTTTTTAATACAGTAATTGCAATAGCTACAGTTTAGGAGATCAAAAAAAACAAACCAAAAGCAAAACAAACAAACCAAAACAACCTGTTGATAGATGAGCGTAATAGCGTTTGATAATGTTTGGGCAATGGGATGCTTTAAATGAGGTGGTGGTGTTTGTGGTACTATTTACCACCTCTGCTGCATCTTCAACACCCTTGAGCTCAAGCAGTTTTCAGGACTTAACACTTAAAACTTTTATGGTGTGTGGCATTCCTCTGGCTGACTACTGAGTAGCAGTTTGCCTCAGGCCAAATGTGTTGTATTCTTGACAGAAAAAAGTGAGAATTTATCTGTTTGTTATCTTAAAAATCGTTCCAGATGAACACGCAATGAGCTTAGCATACCTTTAAAGCAAATCATGCCGAACTGATTGTATGAGTTGTCAGTGATGAGTAACAGCTCTCTGGTGATGATCAGCTGGTTGGGAATTTTGCGATATAATGGAGTATATAAACGGAGTAGCATTTTCCATTGTGTAAATTCTAAAGACCTGGAGGGGAAAAAAGACCCTAAATCAGAAGTAATAAAGAATCAAAATAGGCAGAGGGATATCTTACATAGCTCAAACTTACATAGCTTAAACTTCGCAAAATTCTGCACCGGTCCCTCAGCATAAATAAGTGTTAGCCTGTGTTACATGGACTTTTATACCATATAATGATCCTCTAAGCCATGACCACTAGGTCAGGTGAATTCCACTCTTGTGGCCCGCTGATGGAAGTTTGCTATCTTGGTGGATTGAATACTTGCCAAAATAATTCCTATTATGTTAAATTAAAGATTAGTGGTAGGAAAAACACATCTGTCTAGTGATGTATGCCTGATGATAAATGCTCTGAAAAAATAAACATATATAACTTTGAGTAGGCTACTTGCAGCCTATTATCCTGCAGCCTTGGCTGGGTTCTCCCGCTGCTAAATGCAGAGGGCAGTATGGGAGAGCTGGAGTTAGGGATTTTCCTGCAAGTGGTGTATTTCTATAAAGCTCTCTCACTTGAACAGAATTAAGTGCAAAGTGCTGTTTTGATTTAACTTTTCACACAGCAATGAGTAATGAATAATAAAAGCTCCTTTTTTTTTTCTCCCCCCAAAGAAGGAATGAGTGGGGAAAAGTGCCTTTTAGTTTGGGTTTTTTCTTCAGTATTAGATATATTACATATCTGTAAGTTTGACATTGCTTGCATATGTTCATTGTTCGTTAGTTGTTTTCCCTTGATTGCGGTGTTGTGAAAGACCCTAAAGCCACAGCACTATGTAGCTCATGTAAAGGCAGATTGTTAAAAGGAAAGCATGAAGTGCAAATGGGTTTTAGAAATGTTCCCATTCTTCCTCATTCTTGTTAAATTGAAGCTGAAGGAGTCTCTCAAAACCCAACTACCTGACAAGCTTCAGGTGTGCAGACTTGATTACCATTGATTACCATCTCTAACTCTTTCTACCTGTGGCTGTTTGGACATTTTGGGCTTCTGTGTGGGCTGTTGCAGGACTCTGTCAAGGCTCCTGGGCCTCTGGGTGCCCATCTTCGTTATAAATGCTGAAAGGTAGGGTTTGATCACATGTCTTTTCTCAGCAAATTGAGATATGCAATTTTTTGTTAACAGGTGAAGGGTGAAGCAATTATCGATAGTTAAGCTGTATAAAAAAAGCAGCAGCATTGGGGCAAAGAATATACTGTAATGCTTTTCTTAAAATGCAGAGCTTATTGTGAAATCTTTAATTTTTTGCTACCTATCTTGTCATTTTCTTCGCATGTTCTGTGCGAACTGAAGAGATTGGAAAATGTGAACATGCTGGAAAGGAAGCGATGCAAAGTATTGAAAAGACATTTAAAACTAAGATAAAATATTGCTTAATGTTTATAGAAAATGTGTGGGAAGCTGAGTATTTTTGTGTATAGTACGTTGATATATTTTACAACACCGCATATGAACTATGGGAATGTCACTGAAACTATGCAGACATAGGCCAGCTGAGTAGTGTGCCTCTACTCTCCTGTCTTTTCTATCATGTGTAACAAAACGCAACTTTTGCTGAACTCACCCTCTATATTGCACGGGCTTGCAGCTTTTGCTAGTTTCTGTAGGAGTTTTGGGAAGAGAGAAAGAGTAAGAGCAAGCCCATTTTTTTCATTAAAAAAAGCAGAATTATGGAAGAGGAAATGACTACATAGGTGCCACAAGTAGCTGTCAACAATGGATGTAGTAATTGCTTTTATTATATAGAATAAATCTGGGAAAGAAATATAATACTGCTTCTTCATATACACATTTGAGGTCTTCTAAGATGCTGATATCTGATGGAAGTGTTCCTGAAGGGTGTTTTGGACAAATTCTATTGATAAAGGTTTTGGAATTAGGGTTGTGGTTTGAGGCATTTGTGAGAGGGAGGGAAAGGAAAAGACTGTTCAGTCAGGAAAAAAGCACAACTATTTAATAATATGTAAAAACAAAAGGGTGGCTTAGTGGGCGTATTGTGGACCTCAGAGAGAATGGCAACCATCTGTGTGTTTGAACCTGCCCCCCCCCCCGCACCCCTTCCTCCCAATACTGGGCTGGTAAATCACTTTGAAGTCAAATGCCAGGTACATGACATAACTTTTGGGAAGAATTAAACATTGCACTTAACAGCAAAGAAGACTGAAAGCCTTTCATGAGCGTTTGACAAGTGCCATCTTTAGTAGTGATGTCTAAACCAATAATACTTTATACCTTCCCTGTCTCATTTAAAAAAAAAAAAAAATCCCAGGTTTTACTGCAGTAGAGAAGTAATTGCTGGTTGTGTTATGTTCTGACAAACACTCGCTGCAGACACGAGACAGAGCAGTGTAAGTTTTGGCTTCCTAAGTTGAAATTGTCTCAGTGTCGGATTACTGCTTTGCAAATGAGCGGCATTTTATTTTATTTTATTTTATTTTTTGCTGTGGTCTTGTGGTCTAATATTAATACATTTTCAAAATGGAAACTCAATGAATTAGATCATTTTTCCTCAGTTTGTATCCCTTGGGATATCTAACCTATGTTGCTTGTTTTAATTAAATTACCACATTTTCCATATGATTAAATGCCTGAATAATGAAGACTTATGGGACTCAATTTTAATGCACCATACATGAATATGAGCAACGAGGGGAAACATATGATTTTACTCTAAGCGAAATCTTTTAGTAGCAAACGTTTCACCTCATCTCTTTTCAGATCAAATGAAAGTTACAGAGCAGTAAAATAGAAAATGTGGTATCAGATAGTGGTGTTCAATGGGTGGGAGCAAATATTCGCTGAAGGAAATAGGCTGATGGGAGAAAACCAGAAAATGGTGTAGTGTGTTCTGGGGACATGCCAGGCAAACATTTTCACAGCTATGGTATAGTACGCTTTGGGTTTTGGGGCAAGGGCCACTAACCATATAGCAAGGTATGTCTTGGAGCAATTTTAAAGGGACTCGGTGTATTTTTTCATTTAGAGTTGCCTGGGGTTTAAATCAGGACAGGATTTGGCTTAGCATGGATAGGTACTGGGTATCTAATCTAAAAACCACGCCAGTCATTTTTAAGTACTGAGCGGTAAATGCAGGCAAGAAGTCAGGAACTTCAAGTGGGGAAAAAATGCATTTGAAAGTCTATTTAATTTTAGTCGCAGGGGAAGAAAGTGCTGCAATTTGTTTGCTAGGTAAGCACATTCTTATTTCACTATATTAGGCTTGGTAGGGAGAAAGTATTATGTGCGAGGACGGAAGTGGCATAGACACCTAGCCTTGCATGAGGTGAACTCAGTAGCATTGCAGAAATAGTTGGGTATAATGCAGGAACAGCTTCCTGTCCTGATCTCCAAGCTCTTAAATGTCTGACTTTATCAAATTTAAAGGCTGATAAGAAGCTGTAAGCTGCTTATGAGGAAACCAAACTGTGAAAGGAGAGAATAAAGGTGTCTATTAAAATGTGATGACAGTGTCAGTCTCTCCTCTTTGGTAAAGCATCATTGACCATTTCTTTTACCTTTTTGTTAGTTTCCTCCCCTGCTTTTAGTGATTATAGAACACTGGGGTGGTTTATTCAGAGCAGATTTTTTTGTGTGAAGACATCTTTTCCAATAAAATTTGGGAGCCACTCTCTTGGTTGCCATGCAGTCATCTTAATTTTGGCTTTCTTACTCCAACAGAACTGCAGGATCTCAAACCATCCTTTTACCTTGTATGTTTCCTACCCTAACTGCATCCAGGTAACTTCTTCCTATGTTTCCAGATGGCTGGCTCCCAACCTACTGAATATTTTCTTTAATAGATTTTTCCTAAATGACTGGCTTTACAATTGGTAGCATTGCAGTCTCATAGTCTTGGATTGTCTTTTTCTCTTTTGTACTGACCTACCAACTGATAATTCTTTCCAGTTTTCAGTCATTAGGAAGTTCTTGTTTTGTAACAAGCTGATAAATGACAATAAATATGAAATAGGTGTCTCAGACCTTGAGAACTTTCATTTTCAACTTTTGTTCAAACCAAGATTATTTATCGGCACAGCTAAGTGACATCTCCATTTTAGCCATTTCTTGATGTACTTCTCAATTTCTGCAATCTTCCCTGTTTCTCAGCTATAAACTTTTCCTGTGATGCACGCTCATTATCTGATCAATTAGCTGACTAAAGAAAGACCTGTCTTATACTGCCTGGTTTTGTTAGACCCATCTTGTATTTGATGAAATTTTTCAACTACTTTTCTGTTTTGAGTGTACTTGCATACTCTTGAAGCAGGGCTTATGTGTTTATAGGTTTATTCCTTCTCTGTCCTTTTTAGCTATAACCACTCCACTGGTGGTTTACAGGTGTAATTTCACTGCTACTGTGTAATTTTACAGGCATGCTAGATCTAAAAAGATTTTAGTTTCTCCAGTCTTCGAATGAGTTGAAGGCAGCAGGAAGTTTAAAGGATTGGGTGAAAGAGGAAGGGGTAAGGAGATGCTGCATTGTTTTGCAAATCTGAGAAGAATTACTGCTCCATAACCTGGCATTTCAAATCTTCTCTGGTAAAAAAACAATGGAAAAAAATCAGTGATGGACAGACACAAACAGACTGCAACTGTTTAAATAATTTTCCCAAAGATTGTCCCGTATTTTCGTTCTTACTCTGATGTGGTGATGCATTAGGTATGCTGTAGTTATTTTTCCATAGGGGCTGTATGCCATCTCCTTGAGTGTCAGTGATGATAAAAGGGCCAGGTAGATTGTTTTTTGCTCTGGTATGGCGTATCCTGAGAGTCTTGCTTGGATTCCTGCAGCATTCTTAGCCTTAGCTTTAGGGAAAGAAGCTTATTTTCTCCTTCTAGATTAATCTTCAGTGTTTCATTCATGTTACATGAATGTTATAAATGGTTATAACAATTTGTTATAAATTCATTTTCTCCCCTGTGGCGGGGAGAGTCACTGCTGTGGTAATACTTTCTTGGAATTAAGTTCTGCATAGGACTTGACTACTGTGACATGGTGGGGTGGGCTAGGAAAGGGCATTTTTCATTTTCTGCTCTCCACTTGCTATTAACAGGTTTGTTGGATCAGTCACCCTCCTTTTCTTGCTCTTGTTCTCTTTCCATACAGCTCACACTTTCCTTCCCACAATCTGTCATCCTACTTTCCTACCAAACAGAAAAGAACCATTTGTTATAACTTTAAAAATAAATGTTAAACAACCGGGAGTAAAGAAAGTTAACAGACAGCCAAATAGTTTTCACTGATGATCTTTCCTGATCTTTGTCCCACTGCATAAATAAGGGAATAACTAAACCACCACCACATTCAGAGATGAGCAAAATGCATATGTGAATGTTTATTAGCTTTCCACTTCAGAGATTTATTTCCCTACTTGTTTAAATATTTTGAGAGACATACTGCAGCATTTAAACATGAAAAGCATACATTTCATATAGCTTTCCAGTTTCTGCTCTTCTATGGATGAAATCAAAAGTATTCTGGCCTTGAAGCATCAGCATTTCCAGCCTGACCTCTGGATGCCTACTAAGCAGTAGTGAAAGAATTTTGAGGAGAAAAAAGTGTGTTTCATAGTTGCATTTAATCAAGAGACATTGCTGTCCCCCAGGTTTCTGCATCTCCACAAAACATAATGGTACTAATTTCAAAGCCAAGTTTCAAACATTCCTTCAACAGATAGTCACCGAGTCAAAAGTTATAGTTGATTATTTTAATAGAGAGGACAGCACGGAAGAGGTGATCATGGAAGATAACTAAGACATTCATAGGTGATTCACTTGGATTTTGGTGTAAGGATTCACTGAAACAAATGAGTAATTAGTTTAAGTAAAAGAAAAACTTCTTAAAGTCTTCTCAACTGGTTGAAGAGCTTAGAGACACAAACGTCAATTTCAAGTAGGGAGAATGCCACTGTTAAGATTGGTGAATAAACATTTCAATAAAGGTATTAGAAACAGTAACTCGAGACTCCACAAGAAGTTAACAAAGGGATTAATGAGCTTAGAAAAGCTAAATCTTGGGTGCTGGATAGATTTATTAATGGGATGGTATAAACTGTTGCCTGCTTTATTAGAAGACACAGACTTTTCTTCAAATCCTATGACGGAAATAATTACAAGAAGCTAGGCTGTTTCAGATCTTGGTAAGGAAAATGGAATCAGTTGCAAAATATTGTTTAGCCATGTAAGTATGTTGATTTCAAGATGATAAATAGAATGAGTATGAAGAGCCAATAGAATAGAGATTGATCTGAGTATGATTAAAATTCATTCATGGAAATATTGTCTTGGTTCCTAGTAAGAAAGTTATTGTAGCTTTACGAGAGGATAGCAACCAGAAAAGACTGTATTAAAAAGTTGCTGTCATAATGGAGATGGAGGCAAAATGCAGAGCTCAGAGGTGCGGACTAGACGTCTTTCACCCAGGATGGTGAAGCAAAATCTTGGGTAAATGAAGTCTCAGGTCCGGGTTCCCAGAATTTTTCATAAGTCTTACAAATTGAAAGGGTTCATGTACCTCATCAGATACAACTGCAGTGTCTGCCCTAAAGAAGGTAAAAATAATTATTCAAGTGTTACTCTGCTCTCAATAGTAGGCACTACTTTACTCTTCCGCCCCCTTTCAAAAGTTGATTTTGAGCAGAAAGGAAGCATTTCTGGCTTCTTGTGGTTTACTGTGGAAAACTAACTTTTTTGTCTGTTTTTCATGAGGCAGCCAATTTGATAGACAGTATTCTAGATCTTTTGTGTATTTGTAATGACAGATAATAAATTGGCAAATGTTAGATGTTGGACTTTGGGAAAGGAAGTGCAAGATTGGAGGGAAATTAATTGTTAGAACTCTTTGACTCTTCCCACAGTCAGTTTTGGGGCATACTTTTTTTTTTTTTTAAAGCTTGGAGGGACTTAAAATGTGCAGGAAGACCAAAATACCCTGTAGAAAGACCTGGCTAGTGTTGACAGCTAGACTCTTTAGAGACCCAGTAATACAGATTGCATATCATGGATGCAGAGACTATTTCTGAAAGTTTTAAGTCGTTCATTTGATAAGGTTATGGAAAGAGTAAACAGCATCCTAACTTACAAAGCACAGTATTTTCAGTAGAACTGTGGAGTAGTTATAAACCCCAAATACACAAGTCCTAATGTGCAAGACTGTACATATTGCAGCATCACATACAATTCTAGTCACCTGTGTCTGTGAATTAAAAGACATGCAGCAAAAGGCATGAGCAATATTAGAGGAAAGTCAGTTTTTGATGACTTTAGGGCTTTATTTGTTTGCCATGGCAAGCAATGGCTGAAAGGAAACGTGAATTCTTGGTATTGAAGCTAAAAATATTTTTTTTCCATAAGAAAAAAAGTTGTCCATAAATAAGTTATAATTACAATTGAGAAGATTTATAATCATCACAGAGAGATTTTTCAGTCAAAACTATTAGTTTTAGGCCAGGCTGTGCATGCTTAGTTTGAGTTGCGTGAGATTGTCTAGACTGGACTTGATGACCCAAGTCATGGGATCTTCAGTGTTTGTGGATTTTTTTAAATGTAGCTCTAGGCTGAAGTTATTGGCATGTCTGTTCTTCCTCATGATTGTCTTTTGCTGTGTTTATATTTGCATGATCACTGACTCACTGGGGTGTTTTTTTGCTCAACAGAATAGTTTTCAGTGTATTGGACGGAGGAGGTATAGGGATTACTGAATGTGATGTTTGCTGGGGATTACCTCCCAAGATATGCATGGAGTGCCAAAAATGTAGGTACTTCAGGAACATAGTCATCGTTAGTACATCTCTTTTTCCAAACAGAGGGTTTGGTCTTGACCTTCCAGTGTAAACAACCAGAAGAATTGTAATTTGTTACTTTGGAAAAAGCTCTGTCCTACAAACATTTATCCTCAATGATAAACTATCCCAGAGATTAAATAGTAACATAAACATGCAAGGTAAATCGACATCAAGCTTTTGAAATTCCCACCAGCAAAATATTTTAATGCAAGTAAATGTCTAATATCCTTAACTTAATCATTTTCTTCTCTTTAGCTCTTGTACCACAAGAGACTGGCAGCATAGCTGGTTACTGAGATGGGAAGGTTTTTTATAAATAGTCATAATAGAAATCTCAGTAAAATGGCTTTTTCCTGAAGAGGGGGATGTTCACTGTATTTTATCTCTAAAGTTATACTGGTGCAAGTTGAGAATAACTCTGCTGATCTCAGTGGAGTGTTTAAAAGAAGAGAGATGGCTAATTGGTTGTTTACCGATATGCAAATGTGATACCTGTAAGGCTTGACTATTTCAAACAATTTATATTGCCTTCTCTGATTCAAAAGCCTGAGAAATTGCTACAGAAGAACTAGAATAATGCTTTCAAAGAAGGCTTTTTAAGCAGAGATAATAAACCAATCAAGCAAGAACAACTGTTATACAAACTGTCCAAACACATCAAAATCAAACCAAAAAAGGTCTTCTGAGCTCTCTGTTAAACGCCGTATACTTCACCAGTGGGATTTATAGAACTGCGGTAACATGGGGAGAACACAAGCATGAGATACTTTCCCTCAGGCAGACCTACTTAATTTAACCCCGTCTCACTCTACTCCCAGTTTCAGACATCCTGCCAGATGGGTGTTCTGACATCTCGCTTTTCTTGCCCAGGTTCCGTGTAGCTGGAGTCGAGAGCTTGCAGTCTATACTGACATGAAAAAATATTACTGCAGGCTTTTAAAATGTGACAAATGTGGGTGGTGGGGAAAAATACAGATATTTCAGAGCATACGTATTCTTTCTGATGATAAAAGAATGTTGCTTATAAATTACTCCTTTTGGAGCAAATGTTTATCAACTTTTCCACAGGAAAAAAGGGAGATCTGAATTTACTCGGAATAAGGTCTAAATTTAGAAGAGGTCTGGGTAGACTCCAATGGGGGGAAATTAAAGTGGCTGGCTATTTGCTTGAGGTATTTCCCAGTTTTGAGCAAAGAGAATAATACCAAAACTTCCTGTGGCCCTGCTTGAAGTGTGTCTCTACTATATTTTGATCTGGGCTCCCTTTTCATCTGTGTCTCCATTGAATTTGGTCCTATAAGTTGTGTCTTTGCATGTCTTCAGTCTTTGCTGTAAAGTGACCTCATTAGGTCTGGTAACTGTTTAATTTTGCTTGTCTCTCTCTCTTTTTTTGTTGTTTCATATTTCTTTTGTTTCTTTCATGTTACTGCTGTTGTCCTTTCTAAGTAGCTTTGCAAAGCAAATCTGGGAAGACTAAACCGGAGAAGCTCTGTTTTAAAAAGTGAACTTTGTCAATTGATGCTATTTTCTATCTGACTTTTTTTGGTCAGTGTTTAGAACAAACTGTTACATTAAAAAAAATTACAGTGACTTCACTGTGCAAAGTTGTATGCAGTTTTGTTCATGTAACCATTAAATGAGTAGGCTCCTTTGCATTTGCTTGACATTAAAAGTATATGTCAGCATTTAGAAATTCATGGCAAAAATAGTTAAACATAAGACGAGAGGGCTGAAACTCTTTGGGGGGAAAAAGTTAAATTAGTGCTATGGAGCCCAGTTCAAATAAAAGACTTAAAAATTACAGTTCTCAAGTACGTATGCAATTTAGTGGTTAGAAATAAATGTTTTCAAGTATCCTCAATTTGCTCTACCAAACACCCTGGATAAATCTATTTAGTAAGGAGTAAGAGTTGGAGATAAATGCAGTGTTTAGGATGCAGATGTTAACTCCCAGTAGAAGTCTTTTGAAATAGTCTCTTGGTATGTTAGACTTGTTGAAAGTTCCCTTACTTGTCTTTGGTCCAGCTGGTGTACTTCTTACCATTCCTTTCCAGTATGTTATATCTCAAAGGGCAGAGTGCTGTCTGGGTTTTTCAAGTGTAGGAAACTTGTGGCTCAGAGACCTTTCTGTCACTGGGGTTGCTGAGAAGAAAACACCTCAGTCAAGTGTTAAAATGTGGTTTAATACATAGCTTGCTCTGAAAGTCACTGTCTCCTAATGTGACTGAAGATTTTGCATATTTCGTGGATTTATATTACTCTCCAAGTAGTCGGGGAATGAGCATGTTGTATCACTAGTGGAAACTGGGCTCATGGTTTAATTCCCACTTCTGCTCTGTTGGCGTAAATCTATTAAACTAGGTTCTTCAAAGGAGCAGCAAGTATTGAAATCTGAGGGGATTTTGGCATCTAATTCCTTCTTAAAAGTCTTACCCTCTATGCCCTTGGTGCCCTAGTTTTGTTTCACCTGTGAAGAGGGACATCATAAGGATGCTTACAGTATAATTGACTCCACTGAGACACTGAAATAGGAGTGGTGCTGCTTGCCTCTGAAAAACACTGCCAGAAAGCTCGCTTTCATGAAGATACATGTGGAAAAGAGCCAGAAAGGAAAATGTTGCAATGTTAGTATAATGCTACACACACACACACACAAGATTTTGGCATGAACTTGGACAAGGAGAAAACAACTGAAGTCAAGGGGTGATATCAAAAGAGGAAAGGCGTTATGCTGTGACTACGGGAGACAGTGGTTCAAAACCCCTGGATTCTCTGCCCACCTCCCTGTTGCCACAGCTTGACAGAGATGGTGTTTCAAGCTGTCAGGAATATGAAAAGCAAAATACTAGCTTTGTGCAAGAGGGAGATAGACCTGAGCGATGATTTTGCTGGCTGCACAGCTATTTAAGCTCCAAAGCAATGATGGGATTGGGCTATTCTTTGAAATCAGGCTGAAAGCTGTTCAGCAGCTGATAGTCTGAGGGTAGGGCTGAGGGGTACAATCTCCCAGGAAAGGCGTATGTTGTCAGTCTCTTAGCAGCTAAGCCTTCTCTAGAGGGCTTAGGCACTGCTTTCTGAATTTTGGAACACAGCAGATTTCATTTGTTATCTCAGTCAGGGCCCTTAAAATAGGTGTAACAACATTTTATGTTTGCTTAGGGGCAAGGAACCAGTGTGCCAAAAGTACTCTGAGTGTAGGATGATAGAAAAGGATTGCTGCTATTTCTTACCTATATGTGTCTTGGGAAAGACAGGATGTTGTTAAACATCAGAGGGAACCAGAACAGACAAAACTCCCTAACAATTGCTATTAATATGCTGTGCAGAAGTACCCTATTCTATGTGAATTGGTTTGCCATTGAAACAGGATCTGGGAATAGCTGCAGGAAGTCATCCTGGAAAGCACCATTGGAAAGCTCCACAACAGAGAAAGTTGTCTCTTAGGAAAGGAGGCGGGGGGGGGGGGGGGGGGGGGGGGGGGGGAAGTCAAAGAACTACAAGAGATCAGTCAGTCTTTAACAGTTTGGGATAGGGAGAAAATAAGTAGCTCCTATGCAGTGCTCTCATCTAATTCCTGATTTTTTTTTTGCTGTTGCTGGGGAGTGGATCAGTGGTAGTTAAAGGCTGTTTTCCAATAATGTTAATGGGGTTATATAACTTAAAATACATTCCTGAATTCTGTAGATTTAATGGTTTCTAGGAATTGTGACTGTAAGCCTGTTCCCATGCTGAGATGGAGAATGCCAAATTTAAATTATACTACTAAAATTTGCAGTGTCTGAGTGAGGGAATTCCTGAAAATCTATCCATGACTACCACGGTGGTTTTTTTGAGAAGGTTATTAGGTTTATTTAATATTTGTAAGTAGTTGATTATTTTCCTCCTGATCTTCTGAGAGCACTTGTTCAGACTTGGACATCTCCTTACCTGCCAGGGATGACTCCTTGGAAATGAGACTGTATGAAATGAGATGCGCACCTGGCACTAATGCTGGGTCAAAGATTCAGGTTCATGGGTAAGTTCATGCCATCTGCTTGGAAAGGCTTTCAGAATATCAGCTGGAGATTTTCCCTGATCCAAAGCGTGTGTTTTTTGATTGAAGCAACAAAATTGATGAGCATTCATAGATAAAATGAATGTATTAGAGAGATACGCCCAGTTTGTGTTGTTGGTCTGTATACAGAAGACCTAGAGGTAAAGGGAGCTGACAAAATATGCTTCAATGCACTTGTTGCATCTGTGGGTAGTCACTCATTTTTTAATTTTTTTTCCACGTTCTTATGGCAGCTTTCATTTGCTATATGCATAAGAAATTTACTTTCAATGAAGGTGGATTTAATTATGCATATATTTATTTAATTTAGATCTTTGCTCTTTTTGATTGGGAACTTGAGAGAATACTATTATTGAAAAATAACTTTAGGGCTTCATTTACTGAATTTCTGTGGTGTCGTACCTCATCACCTCTCAGATGAAGGCACGAAAATGTGTTATTGGCAAATGCTGCATACATGTATTCTCTTCTGTAACTACTTTCTTGTTGCTAGTAGTGGCTCCAGATATAATGCCCGTTGCCTGTGCATGGAAACTGTCACACTGGAGGAATCCCAGGCCTAATTTATTTGAGATTTCTGGGATGACAAGCTGCTGCTTCTTTTAGGAGATTATGGCACTTGAAATAGGGACCCATCTATCTTCTACTTACAAAACAAAGGAGTAGGGAAAGGTTCTCCAGTTGTGGAGATGGCTTTCTCATGATTCCCCTCCTTCAGCACGTCTTTAGTTTGCCATCTTCTCTTTTCTGAACAGGGCATGTAAGGTTAAGAAATCACTGCTCCTTTTTCCACGTTAGCTTTGCATCAAGATACTGTCTTTGTTTTTATGTTAATTCTCAGGATGATGGAGCATCAACTCTTCTCTTGCATGTTTCACTTGGAAACATTTCCAGGATTGCATTTTCATTTAACTTGCTGACACGAATAAAGTTTGAAGATACAGTTTTATGGGAGAAAAAAAAAAAGCCACCTTTCTTTTATGCTTTGTTAAAATTGCTTTTGTTTTGCCTAAAGTTGCTTGTTTTAATGATCTCTGCATTTAAAGGAAAATATGCAGCCACAGTTTGCTTTTATAGTTGGAAGATCAAACGATAGAACATGGATGTCTGTAAACAGAGAAGATTAAACTTTTCCAGAACCACAGAGAATCTCCAGTGAAGTCAGATAAACTGTTCACCTTCCCGTGAGTTTGGCCTGTCAGTTGATCATCCCCAGTATCGTGTGCATCTGGTATCTGACCCAAAGAACAACTCCCATTTGGTTCTAGCAGACTGTGATCCTAATTACAGACTGGTTCTCTTGACTGACAGCTGATACTCAGAGTAAATTTATTACGTTTATACCAATTGCAGTTCCATCAAACCTGAAGCAGTCATTAAGAATGAAAATAGGCTAACTGGTGCCGTGGGGAATTAAAGGGGAAAATCAGAGAGGAGCATTTGTCTGTCTTTTGATGATTTCCATGGTATTTTCCAACTGAAAAATGACAGGTACAGTAAATATATCAGGATGAACACAGGATATTGGCATGAAACTGTTCTAGGTACTTCAGAGAAGAAAACTAGATTCCATGTCAGCTCAGCTGTTTTTTTTGGTACTTCATTTTCTGTGCTATTTGGCCCTGCGCCATTGCTCCTCCATCCCACACTGTGCTTGTTCCTGCCCTACAGCTGGAAGGAAGGCTGTGCTACTTCCTTCTCCCATGAAAGCATACTCCCCATGCCCCACAGAACTTTGGAAAATGCTGACTTTTTCTCTCATCTTGAATTCAAGTAATGTGAAATACGGATTGTTTAGTCTTGATTTTTACTTATATACAAGAGCTATGTATAATGCACATGGAGAAAAACAGTAATATAATATCTGACACTGAGTTGCTTTTTCATGTCTGTTCCATGATGGCACTGTAAAAAATGGCCTAGGAGAGCTTAAGAGATTCTCTTTTTTTCCCTTTTTTTTTCCTTATGAGGAGTTTGTATGGATAGTTGTTGTAGAAATCACTGGGGCAACACTTTTAATAAAGTTCTCATGCAGCCACAGAAAAGATGTCAGAGGTAAGGTGCTGCAGTACAAGTTCCCATGCGTGCTCTTGATAATAATACTACTACTAGGTCTGGAAGGAGTATCTATTGGCCACTAGATCCCTCCACCAGGCAATTCAGTTCCCTGCTGGAACTGTTACGTGCCTGGCTATATATCTGCCTGTTGTTATGGTGGTGCCTCCCATAGCTGTAGCATCTAGATTTCTGGTTCTGAAAACTCTCACCTCTCCCCTTTTGCTTGTGGTTTCAGTACTTTCCAGGCATCTTGTCTGAAGAACCAAACCTGATGAAAAGAAAAATATGAGCCTTTGTGTATAAGCCACCTCTGCTTCTTACAAGCTCATAAATGGGCTGCTTATACTAGGTTTGTTTTTTCTTTAACTTTGTTGTTGGGGCTCTGCCTTTGGATGGATGACTTGATGCTGCTAAGTTGATGTAATGCAAAGCTGTGATAAAACTTTTGATATGAGTACCTGTTAGTGACTATTGCTGGGAGCAATGAAGAATGATTTTGCTGCCAGTGAAATGCAAGTCCAAGCCCATTCCTGAATCCAGACTCACTTCCCATCCTCCTTATTTGTGTGTTCGCAGCTCTGGGTTCAGGTTGAACATTTTGGAGAAGCCAAAATGGGTCCAGTCTCTTGATTATCAGGTCTGGATGAATTGCTGTGGTACAGTCTACCAACAGATAGCCGAAGTTTGCCTTTTTCTGAGCACAGTTTAGGTGTGCTTTTGATTACAGGCTTTTGATTACCAGTGTGGCTAGGAAGAATGAAGTCACAAGTGGCATGCCTTGAGGCTGCTTTTCAGCAGGTTACAGGGACATAGCTATTGAGCCCTTCTGTGTGTGGAAGAGTGTTTTGAACGTGACGTGGGGTCCCAAAGTGTAGCCTGCTGGCCTCATAGTGTGTTTGTTGTGGTCCACCAAGAATGTTTTTAACTGTGGCTTCCCTGTGGCTTTTAACTGTGGCTTTAACAGGACAGCTGGTCTTTGGAGGAACAAGGAGAGAGTCTCTCGTGGGGTAGGAGTCTGTGTGTGTGGAGGGAGCGTGAGAGCCATCAAGCTATTGGGGCCGAGACATCTCTGCAGCCAGGTTACATACCATAGACTGTGCTGCTGACCCTCGTTTACCCGTTACTGCAGAAAATGTGAAAGGAAACATCATCTCTTGTGCTCATAAGCTCTGGAGAGTAAAGGAAAAGAGGATTTGAGATCTTCCTGTCTCACTTAGCAGCACCTGTCTGTGGGCTGGGCTGTGCTGGGACAGAGGAGCCCTTCTGCAGAGCCTGCAGCTGGGCACTGCCTGAGCCCCGCAGGTGCAGCGGTGGGAAGGGCAAAGAGGGGGATGCTCTACAATTCCCGAATGGCTTTTTGAACCCCTGGGAGTCAGCACATCGTACCTCTGGGCTGTTGAGTCTAAAAGATAATCTCCAAGTAGTGCCTGGATACTGCACTGGAACAATGAGATAACAGAAAACGAAAAGGATCATGGAAAATATAACTGGAAAATACTGGTTAGATCATCTAATTCATCAGCCTTTCAAAGCACAATTGTTCTCAAATGTATTTTCTGGTGCGTAGTCCAGTTTTATTTTAAAGAAGCCCATTAAAATGTTTAAACTCCTGAATATTGTACTTTAGTTTGGAGTGAATTCATGCTGCATGATCTCTGTGACACTGCTGCATAATTTAGATTTCTTGCCATGCTATTAATAAATCTAGACAAAGACCAGATGTAAGCAAGCTGTAGCTGAACTCAAGAATCTGTGAAAGCTGGGCTAACCTCTTTAACAGTATAACATATGGCTGTTACATTAACACGGCCACTTTTTTTTTTTTTTGCTAAAGCTAAGCAATTTATTGAAAGCATGAGGGGGGAAAAAAGCGAATAACAGAAATAAAGCCTGACCTTTTATATGAAGTCTTCCCCTTCGGCAGTTTCACCATTTAGTATAAATTGATGGGAATATACATCCAACCTACTGTTACAATTTTATAGTCTACACTTTTGTTTCTCTTTCTATCTCCTTTTCATTCTTTTCTACATTTAACTCCTAGAAGAATTTTAGGTAAAGTATGTATAAACCTTACATGGCTATATATTTCAAGTGTTAATAAGCACAAGGTCTTTACAAATGGCTACCATCTGATTAAAGAAACATTATGTCACAGTGTAATTATTTGTATTTTTTTTTGAAAAAAGCTGTTTGAGAAACTTCTAGTGGTGGTCTGTAACCTTTTGTGTTTCATATTGGAAAACTGATCCAACTGTGGGTTTCTTAGTGGAAACTGGTAATGTGTTATAACGATAGCAAGGCAAGCAATGGATTTTCTTCATGGCAATACAGAAGAACGCAATTAATGACTATTTTGTTTGCATGAATGAGCAAACATAATGCAAACATATGTGAAATGTTGTTAACCCTTTCTGAGAGGCTCCACTACTTTATCTTAGGAATAGCCAATTATCAGCAGTCTTTAATGCTTTTTAACTAATTGTACTCCTCCTCCACAAAAGTGCTTGTGACAAATCTCTAGAGGAAAGTCAGAGAAGAATATTTTTCTAATTTTTTTCAGACTCTTCTGATATGAGTGTTTGTTTTCACTACACACATAGGTCTGTGTTCCATAGCTAGCCCCATTTCCCTGGCTCCACCCCAGCTCTGCCAATGCAAAGCAATCAGAAGCTGCCTTAATCAGGTAATTAAAGACTTTCCCTGCTGTGAGTGCAGAGAACCCCAAGGAGAAGGGCAAGGTGTGGGTAATGCTAAAAGCCTGGGATGGGTCCAGGTGTAGTTGAAGCCGGGCCAAAACAAGGCAGGGCCAGGCCATTGCTGTGGTACAGCAGCCTCAGAGGGCTGTTGGGCAGCCAGCCCAACATGGACTTTTCCTCAATTTGTGCTCGTCCAACAGCTTAGAAAGATTAGGGAAAAGGCAGGGCTGTGATGAGGGCTGAAAATGTTGCAAATAAGGTTTTGGGTTGTTTTTTCCCCCTTCATCACAACTGTATCTTGATGCTGCTATATTCAGATATGGCTCTGCTCATGAACTTCAGACCATCTTTCTTTAAAAATGAAAGGAAGAGATTAGCATACATTTAAAACAATCAACAAAGCCATAATTGTGGATGTTGGCTTCCCTTTGAGGAAAACCTTGGGACAGTATAAGGTTTCCAATTAATCAGCATAGTTCTGTGTAGTTTTGATGCAAAACTGCGTGCATCTTGTTAGTTTTGACTAAATTGTATTGACTTCTTGGGTTTCTTTTGAAAGTTTTTGGTTGAAAGCCTCTTGAAATCCTGGTTAGCAATATTGCAGAATATTTATATTGCTCTTATTCAAAGGTTGAAAAATTTAACAACCTATTTTTCTGGTTCATTCAATAAATAGTAATTCCCCTGATATCATTTGTACTCAAACATACAGTCCTAGGCAGTGCTTTCATCGTTCATGAGGCCCAAATCTGTGGTTTTGTGATATGAAAAGAATACACTTATAATGGATTTCAGACCTTAACGTAACATCGAAATATTTTTATAGAAACTAAATTATCACAGTCAAGTGGCTAAAGTATTTTAATTTCAAGTAGATATTTCCAAAGGAAAATAGAATAACATTGTGTCTTTCAGCTTGTTTTTCATGCTACATTATTTTAATGGTTTTATTTTTGTATACATAGCACATGCTATTAATAAGCCACAGTTTATCTCAAGTATATATGAAGTTGAAGGTAACATGAGAAATTCACTTTACTAATTGGCAAAGAAATTCTCAAATTATATGTAGATAATATGAGGAATTTTATTTTTAAAGGTTAATTGTGTCATTTTAGTATTGAACACAAGAAAAAAACCAAGTTACAAAATAAATTGATTTGTTCAAAGATGGTTGTCCCGAAGGGAGAGTTCCAATGTGTGAAAGGATAACTTTTTTCTTATTTGTTCCCTGGCAGTGAGGGGACTGTCATGAGGAATGCAATGCTGTCATGTTTTAGCCGTTTAGGTCATTGTCCAATGAATCTTATCGCGTTTTTGTTACGTCATGTGATTTGATCTCCATACAGAGAAACTGCAGACACCAGATGGACAGCAACAATGTCTGCGTGTTATAATCTGGTTTGGTAATTGGTAGGTAACTACCTTCTGGCATGTTCACCCAGAATGTCACCTGCAAGGTAATTTAAAGGCGCAGATATCTGATGCTTTGGAAAATGACTTTTCTCCTCTCAACTGGATTAAAGTAGAGGGCGAGGGGAGTTTCACTGCTCTCGGTAGAGCACAGCACTGAAACGCCTGGGAATCCAACATCTGATCAAAGCTCTTCTGTGAGCATGTAAAGTTAGTTTTTCTTGGCTGAAAGTGCAGAAATTTAAGCACATTAAATAGTATTTTTCAAGTCTTTTCCATTCCCTCCTGATGTCATCTTTAAATCTGGGAATTCATCCTTAACTGGTGAAGCAACATTATTCACAAGAAGAATTTATTCAGAGAAGGCTTTCTCATGGCATTTCCTTCCTGCTGATGTTCCCAAGCACTGAGTGTGCTGTTGGCGCTCCTGGAGCCTGCGGACAGCTGATGGCTGGGATGTGCCAGCTATGGGGAGGAGGGCCATGCCAGGAGCATCCAGCTCCTGGAAATGCCTGGCTTTCTGGGTGCCCATTAAGTCATGGGAGCCCAACTGGGTGAGCGTATCAGAGCTCCACGGAAAGGGAAGGAAAATGTTGTCATGTTCTGTAGTGGCGTGTGCAAAGCATAAATGAGAAATGAATTGCAACCTGGATGGTTGGGGGGGAAAAAAGAATTAAGAACAGTTGAAGGCATTTTTTACAGAAAGTATAGAAGAAAAATAAGTTGTTTCTCATGGTTTTAGTGCCATCCTTTGTAGGTATGTAACTTATGGATTTAATGCATTTCATTGTGTGCGGCTCTGATAGTTGTAGCGCTTTCTTTCACTTATCAGAATTTAACAAATCGGGATTAGATTCATACCTATGAATGTGGTTCCCCTATGCTAAATACAAAAGTTTATTGCAAGCACATTTCTTTAGATTTAATCATGGAATACTGGGTACAAGTAAACATATTAGCTACACTTTTTTTGTTATAATTATATAGTATTTAAACAGCACAGAGGTAATGTAATTGGATAGATATCTTTTAAGACTTATTTACAGGATTGATTGTGTACACCAATTACCAAAGTATAAGTACAGGGGTTTAATATAACAAGATGTCCGGAACTTGCCTATATCTGTAATCTAGCTAAATTTCAATAATAATCACACAGTTTAGAATTAAGTTTCTCTGAAATGAGACCATAAAACCCGCTAGTTGGTGGTTTCTAAATTGAAACTTTTCTATGATTTAGCTGGACTTAAATTTGCCTTCCCCTTTTCTGCCATTGTACTTTATGAACATTGTCTAAGAAACACTTTTGATGCCATGTTGTCTACTGTTCTCTTTCCAGCTGAAGTCTACCAAGCATCTTTCTGGGTCCCTATGCTTGCTTTATTGCCTGTATTCCTGCTTTGGTCTAAACTCTCAATCTTCTAGTGCACAGCTAAGACAAGGGAAGAGCTGTTACTGTGTGTAAGTGTGTGCAGCAGTAGAGATTTATGATTGTTGTCTTCATTCATATAACCCTTAGGAAGTCCCATCAATTACTGGAAATTCATCTTTATCATAAGGAGAATCCCCCTCCCTCCCTCACCATTCTTCCATCCACAAACACCCTCTGCTCTTTAACCTTGCATTTTGTAACAGGGGATTTAATCTCCCTTTCTTCACCACCTTGTCCATCACTTTGCTTTTCCAGATCCGCAGACCATGTCTTCTGCTCCAGTGACATAACTCTTGGTACCTTGCCAAGTGTTTAGCTTAAGCTGGACTGCTGAAGTGATGACATGAGACTTTCTGAGAAGCTATGATATTTATCCAGGGAGTCTACAGTCTGTCCGGAGATGCTGTACTTCAGTTCGGACTGGCTACCTGGCATCTCATGATACATTGCAATGCCTCAAGTAGGAATTTGGAAATGGGATCTTGGACTTCTTGGGAGGTGAGGGAGCAACTAAGCGACAGGTCTGTGGCAGCAGTAACATCTTTGCCAGAATACTCAAAAAAAAAAAAAAAAAAAAAAAAAAAAAAAAAAGGGGGGGTGGCTGGTATGAATGGCACTGAGGTTTTAAGTTTGTTTTTCATCTAGATATTATACTTTTATGGGTTGCTGGTTAACACATTTTGAATTCAGAACAGCTCTTAGTTTTATGAACTGGTAGGACATAAGGACAGCAGGCATATATTAGTGTTAAATTATAGATTCTGTTTTTCTTTTTTACGCTATGCACTTCCAGTTAGTTAGAAAAACACATTTTTATTTAATTTCCTGTAAAATTTCCTAATTAAAAAAAAAGCTTTTTTGAGATCCTACAAGTGCCTAGATAACTTGCGCGGCCAGATTTTTCCAAATGTGTCTAGCGCTCAAGTATTCTAACATTTGCACAGTTTATGCACATCATTACATTCAAACATACATTACAAAATGTAAGGATCTTTCTGATCTTGGCTGTCTGGATGGCAGATGAAATTTTCTGTGTTTTCATCTGTTTTCAGTAGTGTCCTCAGCTTTCAATATGATTGCAGTCCGATGTGTGTTTTAACTTGCTATAAATAAAAAAACCCAATTCCTCTGTTTTATTTTTGCTATAAGAATAGTAATACCAGGAGAAGGGAATTCTCCTTGTCCATTCCCTTGACCTCTGTGTCGTGGTATATGACAAAAACTAAAATGTTTCCAACCAGAACACCAAAACCCAATGTCAGTTATATGCATAATATGCTTAATTTCTTTTCCTATTGACATGAGTTTACACTAACGTGCGGTTAGGGCAGCAGAGTACATCTAGAAAGAAATTGGTGACCTCTAATCTTACGGAGTGGAGAATGCTTCTTCAAAGTGAAGTAGCAAAGATTTCAAACCGAGGATGTAACACTAGCTGCTTTCAGCACTATACTGGCTATTTCACGGAGAAATGTATTTCATGCGTGACAGTTGTGCTGCATTTGGTCAGAGGTGATGATTTCAGGACTCTGGTATAATAGTATCTAAAATCTGTAAAAAATCTCTTAATTCACTAGGTTTTCATTCACTAATTTCTGAGTGGCTACCCCCCCCCAAAGTTTTCTTCCACTTAAAAATCATGCTGTCTGTCATAAATGAGAGTATTCTGACAGTGGTTTCTTGTAGTGGGGAAAAAATGGTAATTGTAGTATAAAATGTTTTAGAGATGGAACTTCTTCTGAGATTGTAATGACTGGAGGCTGCTACTCTTCTGAGGATGCTTTCTAGACACTTTTAGAAAGAAATACAGTTCTTCAAGTTTGAAAGTGGCTTTACTTATGTTCTTGCTTGCTGCCCTTTCCGTAGGTAGTACAATGGGTTTCATTAGGGGAGGCAAATATTCTCTCAGTTTTGGATCCCAAGTAATATCGATGAACTGTTGTAGGAGGCAGTTTTGCTCCCTGAACAACCTGGAGCCATAGGCAGTTGCCTACACTTAAAGACAATGCTGTTGCCCAGAATCCTTACCTTATTTTCATACATGGGTATATAAACCACCTATGTTTTCAAGTATCTGGGAAACAGTTGAGAATAGTGTGAATTAGCTTTGCTGAAACAGTCTGGCGGTTGTTGTGCGTGTATGGGACCGGCTACACACTGTTCTTCATTTGAGCTGTTGGTGAAGTGGCTGTGCTTGCTCAGAATGGACCGTGGTGATTGAAGTGCTGATGGTTTCAGTTAATTTCAGTTCTAGTCTGTAAGGGGTAACCTCGAGAAGGAATTCAAACCTTGAACTATCATGGAAGGTGATCAAGAGTAAAATTGAGCTTTTCTGGACATTGCAGTCATCTGCTTTCCTTCCTTAATGTAATTCAAAGTGCTGGTTGTGCTGTGTGAGGCAGAACAAAGATAATGAATGTTCAGCTAATTTCACTGTACTTTGTGGCTTTTGTACAAAAGCTAAAGTATCTCACCTTCATGTTTTGAAAATACCTGTGAAATTCCTTCAGCAAACAATTTCTAATTTGGCAGTTTCTGGAATTGTGTATACAGGCCTTTCTGCAGTAAGAGAATTTTTGCACAAATGTTACACTTTTGTTGACCTCATTTTAAGCTGCGTGTTTGGATGTTTTTTGTTTGGTTGTTTTTTTCCTTTTTTTTTAAGATAGCATGGCATGGCATTGACAGACTCGGTTCACTACCATGTCAGCTAACTGTTCAGGGCAGATCTAAATGAGAAAGTGCTTAAAATCCCAATGATTTTTCTATGTGAAGATTGACAATATTGTAATAGACCTGGATTTGAGCTACAGGAGTAGGGAGCATTGGAAAATGGTTCTTTGTTCACTGCAGTTACAGAACTGTTTTTATTTCTTGATTGGATAAGCTGCACGGCAAAATGGAGTAGTGTCCATTGCAATTACATATGCAATTTGATAGTCAAAGCTATTTATAATTACATTTTCTTTTAGTGAATTTAGAATACCAACAAATTAATATGACTCATTATTTGTGGAAAACAAATATGAAAACATGGCCAACTAATGAAAGTCTGTTTCATGCTCAAATGACTATTTTCAACTTATACCTTGTCCAGTTTTTGCTTACATTATCTATTTGATCCTTTTATATGGGAATTATAGACAGGTTGTAAATTTGTTAGAATGAACTTTGTATGGCTACCAGAAGTTGCTGTGGATTTCTGTTAGTGCTTGTATTGGGGTGAAGGTGTAGTGGGCTTGTGATTTCCTTTGATAAAGCTTTGGGAGGTCTTTGGTAATAAGAAATGTAGAACTGAGATCTGCATTCAGCTAAGCCTGCAACTATGTTCTCGTCTTTAAGCATATGACTGCCTCAAGGCTTTGCTTGGTCTGCATCTGAGAATGTGAACCTATTTCTACTTAAAATAATGGGAGAACTAGTAGGTAGAAGAATGGGGCATATTCTATTTGGAATCTAGGATTACTTACACTTAGATCTGTAATGTGTTCATATGTATCAGACCTAATTAGTATATATTAGTAGGTTTGAATTCTTACTGAGCTTTTTTAAAAAAATAATTTGTAAGAGGTGCAAACAGCTGACATTGCAGGAGAACTGGGGACTAAGGACAAGCAAGTAAACGGCAGGCTGGGAAATTGGAACATGATTTTCGGTTTCTCATTTGAACTTGCACCACGTTCGTTACAAGACCTAGTTCTGGAATAGTTTTCCTCTGGAGAGTGAAGGTATGTAATAGACAGGAGAGCCGTCTCTACTTGTAAAGGTGCTGCGATGAAAGATAGGGAGCATTACAAGGGGAAAAAAAAAAATCTTAGGGTGGGGAAAATGTTACAGGTTTGTTTTTCTTTTTTTCCAAATTATTGAAAACATTAGTTTTTTTCCTTTTGTAAATGTTCTGTCAGCAATTGGAATTTTTATACATTGTGCTAATCCTACCTTTATATAAAAGTCATAAATCTTATAAATTAAGGTGTCAGGCAGTTACCAGAACTCTTCAGTCTGTTTCTTTTTATGGAGTGATCTGACACGTTTTGCAAACAGCAGACCTAGGTGCTCTGCATGAGTCCCAAACTGGATTTTTAGCAATCAGCTCACAGGAATGGACTCTGGCACTACTTCCAATAAGGTGAGAAAATGTGGTTTAACTTAAAGGTAATAATACTGGAAAAAAGATATGAATTATTGACCTTTTGACATTGGATTTTAAAGTTTAGCATAGTGGTACTGTGGCCTATGAATGTTTTTATTGGTACTTCCATTAGTTCCCTAATAGTCTTGACATTTCCAGTTACATTACATTTTCTGGAGCATAGAAGTCTCTTTTTTTCATTTCGCTATTTTTCAAGCATGCAGATACATTTAATGGCTAATTATCACAATTAATTTTGTTGCTTACATTGCTTATGAAATTTGAAGGATATAGTTCTGAACCTTTTGCTGACCTCTAAAAATATATACGCAAGTATTTACAAAAACAAGTCACAACTTTATTCTGTGAAGAAAAGACAATAGTGTAACTTCCAACAACTAAAATCTGTAATAGAGAGAAAATAATTTTGCACTTAATGCTGAAAAGGCAATTTGTGATACTGTAAGACAATAAAAGAAAGGTCCAGTCAGGGTCTGTCCTAAAAGCAGCAGCGTTTACGGGCAGTTCAGGATGACCATTAAACATTATAGAATAAATTTTTATAAAGATGTTTTCATTATGGCAAATAGCTTGGATATTTTTAATATAGACTTTCGTGTATTACATATTTCTGATAACTTTTGCTGACATCCAGCAAGTTCTGAAGTCCTGGAATTCTCTTGAGGTTTTCTAGTGCAGAGACCAAAAAAAAATGTGCTAAATGCTTCCAGCGCTCTAGCCCTGAAGCAACATTCTGCAACCAGATGATACATATAAACTGGCTTCCCATAAGAGAGCAGTCTAGTGCTGAAGGAAAAAAAAAAAAAGCTGTGTTTTTAATATCAGATGCTTTTAACCCAAGCATCTGTTTTGAAATTTTCTTAATTCAGAAAATGTCATGTTAAAGAAAGTGCAAAGTATTTTAAAGTCATTAGGAATGAATAAGGCAATTTGGAGGAAAGACAAACCACTAGGTTTTTTGGTTTTTTTTTTGAATGCAAGGAACGCTCATGTAAGAGCCCTGGAAGAGCAGTAACACTGAAGAATCATTACCCATAGTACCTGCAGCATCGGTGGTGGGGTTTCTAAAACAAGAAGCTGAGATGTTGCAGTAACATGTTGCTACCTCTGTGGCTACTGAACACCCTGAGAGCCCTGTCTTCTGCAATTTTAGGAAGATTGTCTTCACTGGAACAAAATCAACAAATAAGAAAACGGTGTAGGTGTGATGTCTGTCCTTAATTAACTGTGTCATACAACTAATGCTTTGATCTGTGATAATAAGTAAAGGGACTTAAGATTTAACTTTGTACTGATAACACCTAAATTTGCAATTTTGCTGAGAATGTGTCAGCTTGGCCACATCACTGTCACAGTGCTTTACTGCAAAAAGCCTTTGTGACCCTCCTGCTAAATGGCAGCAGTGCTATTAAAATAAACACCAGTGGATCTAATCTTATCAAGGCAGGACACTGAGTGAGCATAATTTGATGCGTCTGGCAGTAGTGAAACACAGTGTAATTCAAATATTAAAGGAAAATTTGGTATTTTTAATGCCAAACAAGCAAATTTGGACCAATTTTTTGAAATGAAACATACATAATCCCAGTGTAAAACTGAATTTTATTTTCTTTTAATATTTTTAAAGGGAATGATTTTACTCTTACTGCAGTATCCTTTCTGTTGTATACTGTGGTGGGCTACTTCAGATTCTGCCAGTTCAATCAACACATGTTTCTGCCAGCATAGCAGAAAGTAGCTTCATTCACTGGAATTTTCCTAGTTTGTATCAGGAGAGAGTTTAGTTCTACTTGACCACAGAGGTTATTTCTCATCTCTGTAGTGGCTCTTTGAGAAAACCAGTATGCATCTGTAATGCCTTGGAAACATTCAGAGTCTGTCTGTCCCCACGTGCACAGTTTTCTCCTTCCAAGGGGCAAATCTTGATCAGTTGGATACCTCCTTGTGGCTCTTGTACCTTAGATTTATGTGAAATGTGGGGTTCCAAGTAGATACTTTATTTTAGGATTGATCTTACAGACCTTGCTTGTTCACTAACTTATTTATTGGGGGAAATTATTTCAAATAATGGCCTTCCTTACAAAGACTGTGTACAAAGTACAGGATAGGCCATCTCCTTTGTCAGTCTCCTGAGAGATCGCTGAATGCAGATAAATATTATCTGTTTTTCTTGATAGTGTCTTAACTCTACCTCTTCTGAGCTTTTATTCTTCCCTCTTTTCCTCTGAACTTTGCCTGGGTTTTAGCCAGCTTTCCTATGAAGTGATGTTGATGTGGTTATGCAGTGCTTGCTTGTGTAGTAATTTTCTGCTGATATATTTTTAATCTGTTGATAAAGATGGAGGCCAAAGGCAGGATGCTCCTACTGGTATTGCAGAAACCAGTACTTTGGGCAAGGTGAAAAAGCCAATCTGGGAGCCCCCTTTAGTCCTTGCACAAAGTTTGCGGTGTAACTTTGTAGTTCTCTTTTTCTCCGAGTGCTTTTTCTTCTGGTCCCTTGATATGCATCCTTGCTGGACAGTTAAGGCACCTGGGAAGCACCCAGGCACATGGTGCCTCCTGGCCCAGCACGCAGGCAGAGCTTGGAGATGCTGGGGTCATCCTGGGGTGTAAGAAAGGGGGAAAAGAGGAGTTACTGCAGAAAGTAGGCACAGAGCATACAAGTCTACAGGTCTACTTTTCGCAGGACAGTTTCTTCAGTCATCTTGGTATTTTCCTGCCTGATCCTGGAGATATCTAGGTCTCTTCCTTGCCAGTACATTGGTATTATTTTTATTCGTTTGTCTTTCCTGCTTCCGCACTGAGAGGGTGGTCTCTGAATAGAAGCACAGCCATGGGTTATGTGTGCTAGATGTGAGCCAGTAGCACAGAGGTTCCCAAACTGTGGTCTCCAGAAGGCTGCTTGTATGTTGCTGGCTCTCTCTGTTTGTTTGCAGCTGCTAAATTGCATTAAAGTCTACTAAAAATAGCAAAATGTTTCCCCATTTACTTTCCAAGGCAGCAATTGCTATAATTGCTACTTGTCATGGGGAATCTAAGTATGTGTGTGCAAGTACGTGAGCATCTGTGACTGAGAGGAGAACAAGGTCTCCAAGAGAAGATCCTATTTCCTTATCTCCTGCTGTATTAAGAGTTTTAGGGAATACTATCCAGGAATGGGAGGAATTTTCCCTTCAATTCCCCTTTCCTTTATGCTTCATGGGAGTGACATCAGATAACGTTGACTTGACAGCTCAGGCACTCATGAAGACACAAGCTTGAATAAAGAGATAGTCCAGGCTATGAAAAAATTTAGTTCCCTTACAGCAGCATGAAAGTTTTGTGAATTTTCATTGGCACAATTTGTGGCCAAGCCTGATAATTGTTTTAACTTAAGTCCCGTAGGGGAAAGGGAAGGTAACTCCACTCTTTGATTAGTAGCTCCAGGCTGTCTGTAAACTCAATGGAAGGAATTTTGAGGGTTTTCGCTGAAACCATAAGTGCAGGATATTTTAGAACTGCAAGCTCAAAATATCAATTTAACATGATTGTTTGATCTCATTATCCTTCCCAAATATCCATTCGGTCTCTTTTGGATCGCGCACTGAAGAAGTAAAGATATGACGTTAACCCCAAACAAAGGCACATCGTATCTCGCACTATGTCAATTACCTGGTGTACCAGTTATTTTAGATTTGTACTCTGTTTTATTGAATGACTTTTGTACTGTTTTATCTGGAAGTTTTATTGGGAAGATTTTAGCTCACTGTTTTTATGGCTTTTTTGATTCTTCACTGGCTTCCAAGCAAGCACTCTGCCCAGTGCTGGCAGGGGAGGGATGGAGACTGGGGGGAGGAAGGAGTCGGTGCCTTTTATATTAGAACTAGTTTGGAATATTTTCCTTTCTCCCAATGAAGTTTTAAGGTTTTCCCTTAAGCGAAAAAACCCTAAAACCAAACCACAAACAAAGAAACCTAATTATGGTTGCATAAACATGATCATTTTAGGAACAAAAAAACCCCCCAAACTTCCTCTCCAGCTGCGCCCCCACAATAAAGCCCACTGCAAAACTTTGAGCATTTTTTGATCAAGAAATGCGGAGACTGGCTGTGAAAATGCTCTGTAAATTGAACTTTTTTCCTTTTTTTAATTTTTTTTTTTGAAAAGGTAGAGAAGTTTCAGTGGAAAGAATTTCAGTTGACCTCTCTACTTCTTCCTCCAGAAGAGACGTGAGCAGAGATCACTGGGAGGAACTTGTGAAGTTTCTTGTAGAGGCTTACCTGGGGAGAACCGGGGTGATGCGATGGGTTACCAAGCTCATTAGTGCAGCCTGTGCGTGGGAAGAGAAAACTGAGCATGAAGAAAGAGCAACCGTCTCCTTGGTGTATGGTTTAGATGGGCGGCTTGTGGCCTGCTACTTGGAAATTGTAACTGTACGAGACAGGAGGGAGAAGGAAGCAAAGGGGAGGGGAGGTAATGCAACGTTTGAGCCAGACAGTCATGGGAATAGAGATGAAGTTGTCAGGAGCAGAGGTGAGCAAAACCTTAAAGTCGGGGAGGCTGCTCTAATTCCAGAGGAATGGTGGTGTGGAGCCAGTTAATGGATCTAAGCGGAGTAGTTAGAAGGGAAGGTGAAGTTGATCTCAGCCTAGATTAATCCCTGATGTAATCTTGTTGGCATCATTGTGCTGGCTTCCCTCCTTTTCAAGCTTCAGTGGAATTCCTTCAAAGATATATTTGGCCCTTCCAGTTCTTGTTTTACCAGATTCCACTGAATCATCATGTTTTACCAGACGCTACTCGGAGCCTCTGCCCTGGATTACATCACTGGTGTCAGGGCAGCGGGTCGGGTTACCGGGAGAGTAGGGTTCCTTATAAAGAAATTGTCATACTTGTGAAATGTTTTGCTTAATGAAGTTATGGCTGTAGCTGTTAAATTTGCAAGTCTTTTCAGTGCCAAATAACTGAGTGGATCAACAGCAAAACTCCACTTATGTGTGTGTAGGAGGCTGGCAAGCTATTTTCCTCATCTACTAGCTTTAGATGCTTAGGAGTCAAGTTCTCTTTCCAGTTTTGTCACCAACGTACTTTGTGATGTTGGACATTTCATGTGTGATATGTGTCCCTGTTTCCCAGTCCTTAATGTGGGAATTATAGTATTCCCTCTGCTTAAAATGATGTGAAGCTTTACTCACAAATTATAACTTACTTTGAAACCCCAGTACCAAGTTACTGCATACTGCTACGTAGCCAGCCCTTATTGAGCTGACATATTTAATCTGCTTCTAGTAATAATATTTAAATATAACAAAACTGTATCAGTATAAATGGCCCTTCAGTAAAGGAAAAGAACAGATGAAGTACTGGGAGAGGTACCTATCACTGGGATCTAGCTGCCTATCAAGTGGGGAAGGCATATTTATTTCTGTAGGAAACCACAAATCCTTTGTCAACAGAACTGACAGGTCATCCTTGACTTTTTAATCCACGGGATAACCTTATTCATTTTACATTTGCCTTCTATTACAGCATGTGAGTTCAGAGTCAGACCTGAACATTCTCACCACATGGAAAGCATTTCAGTGGAAAGATGGAAAGCATTATTTTACAAATGCATTTATTAACAGCGCAAACCGGAACAATTGAGCACGTCGGGCCTCATTTTGATTGCACCTCATCCCATGAATTTGTTGGTGATGGTTTAATTGTATCTAAAAAAGAGGTACAGCAATTTCAGTGAAGAAAACTGTACCATAAGGGTACCTTATTTTGCTCACATAGTACTGTATCTTGAATAATAGTTTTTTAAATTTGATTTTCTATTTATGAGATGTCAAAATATTACTGTATTTGGCCAGTGGTCATAGAGTTCGTAGTCAGAATCTTCTTCAGTTTCATGTTTAATTGTACTGATGCTAATAGATCTACTTAACCTCATAAATCCAGTTGGTAAGCACCACTGTGATTATACCTGAAACAGATTCCCAGGTTTTTCATGGGAATCTTGCTAAGAACAGCCTTGGAGTTTGTCCTTGGAGTTTACACAGTGGAGCTCATCCATTATGAGAAAGTAATTTTATTTAAGAGATCTCAAAGCATTTAAATATTTTTCATGGACAGTATGTTGAGAAGTGGGATATTTACTTCCAGGCAGTAGAAGTGGTGTGTCAAGATGGACTCTGTGAAGAGAGTGGGCAAGTGAAGCACAGATCCACCTGCTGCTTTTGCAGTATGATCCACAATTTCCATAATAGAAGAGGACAACCCAAATTGACCTAAATCTGCATGTTTCTAATAATAAAATGGAGTCAATAAAGAAAAGCCACGTGTACAGAAACTGTCCACCTGTTGACATTGTGAGTAGCATCAGATGCTTAGCTGCTTTAGACCATTTGCATATTGACTTCCCTGAAATGTTATGTTACACATTTTAGAAAATTTAATGAGGGTGCTAATTAAGGGAGGCTAACTTGAAGGCCTCCAGATGATGCAGGATCACTATATCTTAGTATTGCCTGAAGAATGGTGGAAGCAATCATAAGCTGTTTGTGTCAGTACCTTTCTAGTAATTCTCAAGCTCTACTGGCCCAGCTGCCTGGTGGCTCATGTCAGTGTCTCCCTCAGCTTTCCCAGATATATTTTATTCAGTTGCTCCACATGTTCAAAGAAAACTTTCTACTTAAAGACCACTCAGGCATAAGGAGTGAAGGGGAGCGACGTGCTTGGATGGAGGTAATTCTGAACAAATGTGTGTCTGAAGATTTCTCTTGAACGCAGCGTAATCTTTGTACCTTTTTATCAACTGCTTCTTGAGCATCATTTGCTCTAGGAACGTTGTGAGATTTTTCAGTACCTCAGAGACCAAGGAAGTCAGTTTGTAGATCTTGCCTGTAGTCTGTTTCACATAACTTCTATTTAGAGAATCCTTAATGAGTGATAAATAATTTCCAAATGTATCTATCATGCATTAATGCTTCTGTTGCCTCAAAAGAAAGTATTTTGGTTGAGATTATTTCAGAGTATTGACATAACGAAGGCTTGAAGCCAGATGACAGGCATCACCATAAGTTTTTTAACTCTGTTTCTTTTCAGTGCAAACGAATACACATATGCACAAGCAGGCATAATACAGCCCCCATTTTGCTAACGATGATCTGGGGTGGGCTTTGTCCACACTATGTCAGAACATACTGACACTACATCACTCTAAGCATGACATATCACATACTGAGTGTTAATCCAAATAAAAGATGAGCAGAAAAAGGAAGAGTCGGTTATTTATGAAACAAAGCAATCTGAGGAAAGCCTCTTGAGGACAGCATGAACATTGGAGCAGTTTCCGTTTATGTAAATGCCTTAAGATATTTTGTGAAGCTAAGTAAAATGAATCTAGGCCATGGGCAGGGAGGATTATGTTGGTGTTTGTGAACCAGTGTCCTGACTGTAAGGCAAACTCAAAAAATATTTTCTTTTTCTTATAACCCTCTTCTATCTTACTTCTGGACTTGATTACAGTTATGTCTTTAACACAGACAGCAAACTTGGACTGAAAAGTCAATGGTGCAGGTGAACAAGTACTCTAATGTTGAGAGATGTTGGGTTTTTTTCTGTACTTGCATGTGCTTCACACACCAGCCTGAGCTCCATGCAGAGAGGCTGCTTTGCCTTTGCAGGTTCGCCCACAGACTCTGCAGAAAATACCTCCCAGTTCCAGTGTGATGTCTCCCGTGACCGGGCCTTCGCTGGAGCAGGCTCTCTGTTCTGTCCATACTCAGCTTTCTGATGCACTGAAAGAAACTGCTGGCCCCTTTATCTTGTATATTGAAGGTGCAATTTGTACGTTTTTTCTCTTAAGAATGGGTTTTAATTGTGTGTGTGGGGGGGTTTTTGTTTGTTTGTTTTTCCAAAGAAATGATAAAGCTTTCTCTGTTGAACTACTTGTCTGCCTAGTATTTTAGACTAAATCACAAGAGACTAATATGTGGTAAATGGAGTTCTTGTAGCTAAGATAACCCTGATCAGAGCATGAGTGCGTCTGGATTCCTAATGTGGCAAAGGAGCACACAGAAGGTGTGCAATGAAATGGAGATTTTTTTTGTGGTAACCTTAATCTAGATGGTTGTCAAAGGCTGAAACTGTGGTTTTGGATTGGTTTTGTGGATGCTTAGCTAGGGATTCTGCCAGGGCAAACCAGCAATGCTTAATGTGATGCTTATCTTGTAATCTGGAGTCAAAGACACCGGTTTGTCCCATTGGCCAGTAACAGTTGTCAGACTGAAACATCCCCGTGGTTAATTACAGTGACCGGTTTCCTGAGATTTCTAGGGTAGGTGCCTAAACTGGGAGAATCTTCCAGGAGGCAACTTGAGTTATTTAACTTGGGAGTTTCTTTGTTTCATTTTTGGGTTGTTTGAGCAGGCATGTTCACCTTAAAATTCAGTGATGTTGTTGCTCTTCTACGAGAAAAATAAAATAGCATGATTCCTAAAAAAGATGCTTCTAGTCAAAGGTAGATTTGGCTCTAACTAGGCTGTGAGTTTATAGGAAAACCTGGGTGGCAAACTGGTGAAAAAGACTTTGAGCTAGCATGTGTATTCACAAAGGACAGAGTGAGAAAACTGAAACTTGAGTCTTGAGTATGCCATTAAGACTAATTTTTTTTTTTTTTCCTCTGAGCCCAGTTTAAACACTGTGACTTGGTGTGTCACTCTGGCATCAAGTGGTGGAAGGAGGACATTCGTTGTTAAAATCCCAGATTAGTGGAGATGTTACTAGATTCACTGTTACACTTTTTGTCATTTACTGTATTAATTCTCTCATGAGAAGAAACCATTTGTCAGCAAATCTCCCATTGTACGTTTTTCTATTTAATGAACTGAAAGATGATTTGCTTCCTTTTCTTGGTAGTTTTCCTTTTTTACACTATCTGAGATTAGAATAAATTACTCAGTTTTATCTTCAGGAGGACAGCTTTCTCAGTTTAATCTTTCAGCTTCGATCCTTTTTGTATGTGCACACCCATGGTATGTAACTGTGTGCTTTCTAATGTAATCTTAGCCCTCATAAAAGCTAAATAGCGGATTTCTCCCTCAATTTTTATACTTTATCTTGTCCATGTCTCTCTTGATCATCCATCATACCAGGAAGAGCTGCCTGTAATAAAAGTCATTCCTGAGCACTTGTTAACATCGGAACAATTTTTGCTATTTAATTTTCTTACTCAAAGCTGGGGATGGCAGTGGCTGAAGGTCTGGCTCCCTTACAGTGGCTGCAAATAAATGTTTGAGTGTTTATACATATAGCAAATGTGCTCTTTTGGCATCTGCAATCAGAGATGTGAAATTGTTCAAACATACCTATTGATACAGTATTTCCTTCAAGATGCCTTTATCTCAGTAGGAGCCTGTTATTATTTTTGCTACCACGGTCAATGGCAAAATTATTGAAAGAGCTGTATGTAAAACCAGACAACATTAACACATACAGCACAGGACTAGAAATAACATTGATGAGATGGACTGCTCTATTTCCCAATTTGGGTTCCTTTTATAATGTAGAAAAGTTTTAGAAGGCTTTAGTGTAGTTTATATCAAAAGATTACTTCTGAGAGCCTGGATAAACATCGCTAGAATCTATATTTCAACTTTCTAGTGTTTAACAAAGGATTATGGGATTGTCCTATAACCGTGAGCTAAAGTATGGGAATTTACGTTTTCCTTTTTGCAGGATAGTTCCTCTTAAAATTATGCTCTGAACAATGGCTTATTTTCTTGTGCCAGTACTTGATTCCAAATACTGTGGCTTGGCAGCAGGCAGGTCTCAGATTTCAACCACATGTATTTCCAAAAATCAAAAGGTTCTTATTTGGCACTCCACTCACATATCTTAAAAAGCTGTGTTTGTGCGTCAGATTTAAAAATAATTGAAACCAGGGGTGCAAAAACTGAACTTTTCTTCCAGGATGTTTTGACTTCAATCGATTCCAAAAGCACTGAAGGGAACAGAATGGAAACCGTGTGCAGCATGCAGCATTGTCAGTGCGTGTAGAAACTTAACTTCATGGAGCATACATAAATGATACTACAGTGGCCCTTCTAAAAATATACAGATTTGTCTTTCATTAGGTATTTAAAACAAATATGTACACACAAGTATATGCTTTCATGGCAAAACACTGTGCAAATTTAATTTGGTAAATAGAAGGATGATTTTGCCTATGAAAGCATTGTGGATTTTTGTAGACTGAAAATTGGTAGTTATATCTGTATGTGCAATAATTTTATATCTGTATGTGCAATCATTTAAGACTGGGAGTGTAGTTTGTGTGGAACTAAAACTTGTGAGCGAATTAGAATGGTGTCATCCATTAGGTCAGAATGACAGAGGTTAATACCCTTATTTTTCAAAAATGTCTCTTTGGATCTTTAATATCTATGATTACTTTTTTTTTCCCGTTAAAGTAAAATATTACTCCTTGTGCCAGAAGTCACAATATACAAGAGGATGTATCTCTATTTACTTACATTGTGTTTTAGAAATATTTGGAAAAAATGATGCAAACTTAGTAGCTGGCCTCCAGTAACCCATTATGCAGAAACTTGTCCTTATTCCCAAGGAATTTTTTATTTCATTTGCAAAAAAATGTGTGAAAAGATGAGTCTCGATCTTCTGGAAGTAAAACATCCCCCAAGGGAATGACTTAAAACTGACATGTAAGTGGAGAAAACTCCAGCTTGCTTCTCTTCATTATTTATAGGTGAGGCAAAATGTCAACTAAGAGAAAGTTATGCCAGAAATTATCAAGCAAAGCACAAATTCATAGGCTGTTATGGATTATCCTGTAGGATAATGACAAATACAAATTCAACCTGACATGTACCAAGCTTTGTTTTTCCATCTCTTCATAAGAAAAATTCTTGTGTGGCTGATGATGACCCTTACAAGCCTTATGCCGTCCTGGCTATCTGGCGCTCCCAAAGGGCGGAGGGATGTAAAGAGCAGCAAAGGGTCCTAAGTGAGAGAGAATTACGGGGCTGGTTCAGATGCCTTACATGACAAATATGTAATGTTGTCATATCCAGACCACAGAACAAATCAGAAAAACAATTAGGGAATCCAGAAGAGGTAAAGAAACAAAATAGTCATCCGCTACAACTAAAGGGATTTTTTGGTCATACACATTTAAAAAAAACAACAAACCAACCAAACAAAAACCCCACATGCCAAAAATACAAACCAAAGATGGAAAAAATCCAGCAAATTCCTACACACCCACTTACTCATCTTACGTAGCAGAAGTAAAGAAAATAAAAAAAACTGTTTACCAGATGGCACATTGAGGTTTGATCTTATGCCAGCCTTGGGCCTTCCGTGAATTCTTTTCAATGTTCTTTTGTGTTTGCTAAGGGTTCTGCTTGCACAGAAAACTAATATGAAGTATTGTAATTCCAGTCACTTGCTCATCATTGGAAAGAAATCTCAATGGCCAAGTAAAAGGAAAACAAATACATTGTAGTATGAAGTCAGTTCTGTTTATCGGCATTCTTTTAATCTTGGAGCTTTCTTGGCAGTCTGATGTGTAGGTATACATAGAGGCATAAATAGACTCAGTTGCTGTGAACAGTGGTGAATATTTTGTCAAATACTGATAGATTCTTTCTAAAGAATTTTGATAGAGATTCAGTTTGAGTTTGGGCTAAAGAGGACTGTCTTATTGAGAGGACTGTCAAATTTAATTTAATTCAAATAAGATGAATTAATTAATCTTTTCCTCCTCTTGTCCTCATATCCTAACTTATGATTTCCAATGTGTAGTTTGTTCTATTGATTTTATTGGTATCCTTCAGCGAACATCTTAATTCAGAGAGAAACCACTGTTAAGGAGATTGTGACCTTTGTTACACCTTAGTTTAATAGCTCAGCAGGAGCTGTATTCAAGAGAGAGGGAAGACTTCACAGTGCATGAGGACTTGGATTAAAACAAAAACCCAAATCCATCTTCTCCTCTAGACAGAGGGACAAATCTTTCTCCTTTATCCCCACCCCCCCCAAAGAATGGGCATAGATAATATTAAAACTAAAATACCAAGGGGAAAAAAATGGGAAGATTTCAAGCTGGCTTGGTCTGAGGGAGTACCACTTGATAGCCTTGTATAAACATCTGCTCGGTTTTACTGCACCTGACATCATGTAAAAGACACGGAAAAAAAGGAAACAAACGTTGTATGACACAAAGCCAGGAATTTTGGTGTAGTTGAAATCTTAGCAGTCTACTCAGAGACTCTTTATTCCATATCTAATGATTATGGAAAAAAATACTATTGCAGAAAATATATTCTTAGCAGTAATATAGTTAAAACTATTATACACTCACTTCCTTGTATCTACCCCTTTTCTCTGCTGTTTTGTTCGGTCTTCCATTGCCCTTCTGGTCCTAAGTCTTCCTTAAGCAGAAGTTGAGGAAGGGTAGGAGGGGTTGCAGAAAAGCATCAGTATCCCAAGTTTTTGACTAGAAAAATTGATATGAATGTTAGAGTTGCTTTTTCCTTACTCTAGGATCTGCTTGTCACTAATTTTGCATGGTTTCTAACATGCGTTGGCACCTTGCATTTTCTTTATTGGTTGCTATTCCATGTTACTTTAGATTTTACTGTGAATGGTGTGTTTTTCATGTGTCAAACTTCTAAAAATCTATTTACTTATTATCCCCTAAAGCCAGTTTTTCCCAACTCCCAGGTCTGTATTTCTTTAACTGACTGTGGTTGAGTTGTTTATCTGGGCATGAGCAAGTTGTCTACAGTCCCCAATGTCAGCCCATGCCCCTTTTGATTACTCTCTCATGCTGGTATTCCTCTATACTGCACTCTGTGTGTGTGTGTATGTATGTATGTATTTTCAAACATGTATATGCAAACATATACACACAAAGCATGTATATGTATATATAAAAACATGTTCATACACAGTGTACATACTGTGTGTATAAAATTATTTATGCTATATGAAAATCAGATATAGGTACCTGGTCACTAGAAGCATTGCTGTGACAGCTAAACAAGCTCATACTTAGCTCCAGGTAGGCCAAGACAAGCCTCAGTCCTGAGGACTTGCAAAGTCGGTGCAATGTCTGTTCTGCCCCTGGTGGCAACACTTTATCTACTTAACTATAGGACCACATGTGAAAGGAGGAGAAAACTAAACTGGTAAAACGGAGATTATTTACTATATGACTCTTCCTCCATTGTGTACTAATTATTAAATGCCTGTAAATGTTTTGTAATTTCACCTTTTCTTTATATCTCTGAGTCAACTTTGTGTTGATATACTACTTACTGGGATAGTAATTGGTGCATCTCAAAAAGCAATAATCCTGTAACCCACTTCTTACTAATACAGTTCTCATAATAAACTCACTGGGAGACACTCATTTAGATGTAGTTTCTTCAGTGAATTGCAACCTAGCCCAGAAGTAAACCCAAGTTTATTTTACAGAAAGACCTCTTGCTCCAGTTTGTTCTCCTCAAAGTGAATGGGAGATCTGCCCACATTTCCAGATACTGAATATGTAGGTAGGCTTCAGTAACTTTCACAAGCAATTAACTCTTCATCTTTCTTTTAGATAAAATATGTCAAGTGTGTGGGATAGAAATGCACTTCTCTTATTTTGGTGCCCTTCTGGGGGCTGAAGAATAAAGGTTATTTGTTTTTCTAAATGTGAAGCAATTCGCACCATAGAGAAAGAGATAGCTATGCAGCATTTGTAACCTAGCAAGTAATTCGGAAGCTATTGCATGTTTAGTTTATTTCATCTTCTCACTTTAGGGAAGAGGTTTCTACTAAACAAAGCAATTGGCTGATACTATTTCCTTGTAGCCTCTTGTACCATGGAGTGAAACCGAATCACAGCAGAATGAGGTTTTGTTTATTGAAATCTGGTGAAAGTGGATTCTGGAACTGTGAACAACTTCTTGATGTAGCATCTCACTCATTGCTTTGACTATATAAAGCACCAGTGCTTGTTCCTGTCATTTCTTGAGAAGAATATTAACTATGTGAGAACAAAGCCTAACAGGCAACGAATCTTCAAGTTCAGTTGAAGTCAATTGTAGCCTGACAACAGTCTTTAAGTCCCTTTTGTCCTTGTCCAGCCTGTTTTAGGGGCAGCTTTATGAATCCTACCTTGAGTCCAGCTGTAGTGTAATTATATATTTTTTTATATATATATATATATAGAGTAAGCTAGCCAAGAACTGCTTAATGCAAGTACTTTGCTCTGACACCCATCTTCTGAATTTCTTCTGACTCCCTGCTACTGCCACAAGACTCTTTATCTGATCAGTACGCAATTCACTTCCTAATTTGTCAAATGACTACTCCAGCAGTGAAAAGGAACCCACAAAGGCTCTGTACAATGAAAATTATTTATTGCTATCAGTCAAAAATTAGCCCACCCATGGATACGTAGAGGATGATAAAAATTAATTCTTCACTCATTGTTGAAAAGTCTGGCAGTGCTAAACAGGGAGTTGTCAAAAACTATTACAATCATATGAAAGGCACTGTAGTCCCAAACTCACTGTCTGCTCCTCACGCTGCTTGCTAAATTCCGTAAAGTTTACGAGACTGTTGCTGTTCCCTTTTCACTGACCTTTTGCAATCAGCTATGGATTTGTGTATAAAATCCAGCGACAGTACTAGCTCAATGCATTTTTATGCTACTTTTGCTTTGCAGCACCCAGTTTCCTCAGCTGTGGAAGCAAAACTGTGGAACTGTTTTGTGAGCTGGAAAAAAAGAATTGCTCCCATGTAAAAATACTGCTGCAATTTTTTTTTTTTCCTTGTACTTTGATACAGTTCCAACAATCTCGCTGACATTTGTTCTACTACAACTTATAGGGGCAAAAAATCACAGTGGGGAAGAGAAGAGGAGGAGGAGGGAGGAGAATGTTTTGGGAAAAGAAAGAGCTGGGGCGTATGGCTGGACTGGGAATACTTGAATGTGATAATAATGTTCAGCTTACCTGAAGCTACAGCTGTGCTCTGGGACCGATTAGTTATTATATCAGACATAGCAATGCAGAATTGCTCTAGCAGAATGCTCAAGGCATTTATCAGGTCGCTGCAGACTGCTTTGGTTTATCTTATTTCCCTTCTTTAAGTACAAAACACCCAAGATTTTAAAGTCACTTTAGGCAGAAAATGTTGTTAAACTCATATGAGCAGAGTATGTTTGGTCAAGCCCGTTTCTATGCATGCCACCTTTCTCCTGGGGCTACTACTTGTTGGAGCAAGGGGAGTCCAGCTATTTCCGATCCCTTTTTTTATGCTTCTCTGTCTCGTATTAGTCTATTGGGAAAACTGCTCCAGAGCAGAGCTTTGTAATTTCTTGCATCTCTCTGAACCCAGTATTGGCCAACGCTTGTGTCTCTCTGACTAATGGCTTGGAAATATGATCTGGTGTGGGAATTGCTCCAACCTCTGCCATGTTTACTGCCATACCACAAAAGCGTGGAAATAAGCAAGCTGTACTGGTATAGCCTTTCCTCCCTTTCAAAGATGTTCCTTTCGCTCACAACAAATTTATACATGTAATCTGTGGTACCTGTACCATGTTTGGAAACTCCTGCTTTAAGTGAACGTCGTCTTGGCTTTTTTTCCTCCCTCCACTTGATCTACATCTCTTGAAGACTTTTGCTATCCTGTCCATGATCATTTCATCTTAGTGACCATATTGTTGATATATCAATTACCCCTCAGTATTTAATTCTTATCATCTTCTTACCTGTTGTAATGGTTCACAAACTCTTAAGAACATGAGGGAGCACCAAGCTGACAATCTCATTAGGAGAGAAGTATATAAATCTAGTGGTGTAGTTGGAAGAGGTCAGTAATGCTGCAGAAGAGGCAAGTCAGCTAGAAGGACACATTGGCAGATTTGAGCATTAAAGGCAGATTTGAGCATTAAAAACAGATTTGAAGGTGTTTACTTGAATAAAGTAATGTTACAATTTTTTTTCTTCCCCCCCTCCCCCTTATTTTTATTTATTTATTATTTTTTAAAAGGGCTTTGACTTCTACTACTTTACGTGGAATTATCCTCTTCTAAAGTTGGTATTTCAGGGAATGAAGTATGATGAGCCACACTGTCGGGTGGAATTTAACGCTTCTGCATGTGTTTGGATCGACTGAATGTAAGTCACTGGAAACGCAGGACATTTGGATACTATTAATTTCTAGGGTTTACTAAAGCCTCTTAGCACACTGTGCTTTAAATAGAAAAGAAGTTGAAATAGCCCTCCTCAGACTGGAGTTTCTCCAGGTTCTGTCTACTCGAAAGGTCCATGCCAGGATATTGGATCCCTGAGATCTTCTTCTGCATTGGGAAGAATAACCATATTTTGATCCTGTCTCTGTTTTGATACAATGATATCAGTGTTGATAGTGCCCGGCTTTTGTGGTGTATTGTCCAATGTTGCTACATGAGTGAGCTACCATGAATGTACATTTGTCATAGCCACCTGTATTTGTACTTAAATTTCAGTATGCTGTTACAGCACAGCTCTCCTCGTGATGTATGTCTCGGCCCTCCAAAATATGAGCATTTAATGTCAGCACTGAAATGAAGCCATTTATCACTTGAAAAGACATACGTTTTGTACATTTTAATGCACATGTAAGTGATAAACACTTTTTTCCATGTGAAGTGGACAATATGTGCATTGGTCAGACGTAACGTAGTCCACTTTTTTTATGAGGTCTCAGAAAATACTGTTACATGTTTTAAATACTGGCAAATTATTTGGAAAAGTTTGTGGATCCTCATGATAGAAGATGTATCTAAAAGTCAGAACTCAAGTTAAAGGTAATCTCTAGTTTGGCTTTTAATGAAGTTAACAAAAAGCCATCCCCTGTATTGGTGCACCTGGGGAGGAATAACCCCCTGCACCAGTACAGGTTGGGGGCTGACCTGCTGGAGAGCAGCTCATCTGAAAGAGACCTGGGAGTCCTGGTGGACGACAGGATGACCATGAGCCAGCAATGTGCCCTTGTGGCCAAAAAGGCCAATGGCATCCTGGGGTGCATCAAGAAGAGTGTGGCCAGCAGGTCGAGGGAGGTCATCCTCCCCCTCTACTCTGCCTTGGTGAGGCCGCACCGGGAGTACTGTGTCCAGTTCTGGGCTCCCCGGTTCAAGAGGGACAGGGAACTGCTGGAGAGGGTGCAGCAGAGGGCTACCGAGATGATTAGGGGACTGGAACACCTCTCTAATGAAAAAAGACTGAGGGATTTGGGTCTCTTCAGTCTGGGAAAAAGACGGCTGAGGGGGGATCTTATCAACACTTATAAATACTTAAAGGGTGGGTGTCAGGAGGATGGGGCCAGGCTCTTTTCAGCGGTGCCCGGGGACAGGACAAGAGGTAATGGGCGCAAACTTGAGCATAGGAAGTTCCACCTCAACATGAGGAGGAACTTCTTTACTTTGAGGGTGGCAGAGCCCTGGAACAGGCTGCCCAGAGAGGTGGTGGAGTCTCCATCTCTGCAGACATTCAAAACCTGCCTGGACATGTTCCTGTGTGACCTGCTCTGGGTGACTCTGCTCTGGCAGGGGGGTTGGACTAGATGATCTCCAGAGGTCCCTTCCAACCCTATGATTCTATGAATCTATGATTTATTTATTTATTTTTCTTCATAGCAGTATTATGTGATTATTTGTCTGGATCTCTGCTATGGGTCAAAGTATGGGCCAATTAACGCCAGGGATTGATTAGTTTGCTGTGTTTTGGATACCAAAAATAATGGTAACTATTTGGGATCATTTACGGTTACTGAATTTGTTGACAGCGACAGCTACTCAATACTCTTTGCCTTACAATGTCTGAAGGGGCTGGACTTAATATTGAAGCTCCATCTTGTCTCTTCAACTGCTCTGCAGGCTACTGTGTAGAAGGAGGGTATATGAAGGACCTTGTGCCTCTTCCCAGAGACAAATCTTCCAGCTGGACTCTCTATCTCTGAAATTTGTTTTCGGAAGTTGAAAACTTTGAGTTTACAGGGCAGGACAAAATAAAAATAAGAAAGACTGAAAAGAGATCTGCCCACTGTATCCTTGGCAGGAGGGTTGTTCTCTCCTTCCTCTCAGTCCAGCAATTTTTCCTGGCTATCTGGGTTATAATGAACTCTAATCAGTCCCCTCTAAGATGTTAAGGAAAAAAACTTGAATTTGTCTCTTCCCCAGGGCCTGGATTTCAGCTCCCTGCTCTTTTCAGAATTGCCCTGGTCACCACCCTTATGCTACAGGCTAATGCCTCCTCTTGCTCTCCAAAAACATCTTTCATCTGAAGATGCTCCCCTGCCTCTGAGGGAGTTCCAGCCTGCCACAGGTGATCTTTTCCCCTGATGATGATATCTGTTTAGCCTGCAGAACAAACAAATAATGACAGATAATATGCAGACAAACAGATTGGATCACCCTTTGTCACAGTTTTGCAGTGCTTTGTCAGTACGTGTGTGTGTGAGTGATGGAGAGTATGGAAAGGAGTAGGTTATTGTCTTTGGTCTTGGTGAGTCTTTGGTGAGATGTGGTGGGGAGGTGTGCGATCTCCCTGAAGAAACTCTCACTACAACAGAGAAACGTGTTATAGTTTGTGACCAAAACATCTAATTCTGTGTGCAGTGGAAAGTCTTATGTTAAATATTCCTCTCCACACTTACTCTTCTCTTCGCCTGTTAGCACTGTTTCTGGCTGAGCTGGGTTTCTGTTTTCGGTTACTGAATGCCATGCGAAAATACAAAGATGACAATTCCAGATCATCTTTTTGTGGCCACTGTTTTGTATCTGCACTCTTTCCCTCTCTCATCCCATCTGGTTTAATCCTGCTGAAGGAAACTCGGCAATATCTCCCTAACACAGAAACGCTTCAGCTCATGAAGTCACTCTGTTATAGAGCAAAGCCTGTATGAATACTTTTGTTTCGCTAATGTTTGAAGAGGTTTTACCAAAGAAACTGTGTGAAGCTGAAGTCCTTCTTTTGATGCAACTTAGGAAAAAGAGAGAAGTAACTGCTGAAAAATTAATATTAAAGGAAATGGAAGGAAAGAAAACAGTGATTGAAAGTGCAGTGATTTTCAGGGAGACCTGAACTGAAAACTTTGTGGGCTGAAATTTGTCTGTTTTTTCTAGGGGAACTATATGACTTAGTATCTGTTTTAATTCACTAGCTTGTTTATTCATAGTGAAGGCATCCCTGCTTGGTTCTGCAGCGTTGTGTTCTGAGTAACAACATGAGCATAAGGATGGTGCATTTCATAATATACAAAACAAATTTTAGTGTGTGACTTTAGATTTTGATCTTTTCCGATTTGAGTTGTTAATTCACAGAGTTGTTAAATGATATTGAGCCAATTGGTTCTTATGATCCAACTTTCTTTTCTTTTTGTGAAATGACTGCCAACAATAACATGTTTATTTACTAACATAGTTTATTTATTGTCTTAAAAATGAGTAGATGATTTTGACATGTCTTAGAGCAGTCAAATAAGGAAGAGTTTTTCTTCCTGTGTTATAGTTCTTAGCTGACAGCTTTAGCATATTGTACATTATGATTTATAATTTATAATGTATTACTATATATATTATAAAATGGGTATATAATGAGCAGAAGCAACATTACAATTTTATTCACACTTCATCAGGCTGTTTCCTCTACCTCTGTCTCTATTTGAAAGATCATTTCAAAATATAAGGTAAGCAAAAGCTTTTGGCTGTGTCCACTGAAGTATTAGTTAAGGAGCATATCTGCCTACTAGGAATTTGACTGATTTTTATCCCGGTATCTGAATGGCTGTTAGACTTGTTCTTTACTTGTAAGGTACTTGCACTGAGCATTTTACAAACTAGGTAAAAGAAATGACCCAGTCCTTAGGAGCAAAAGATCTTATTTCAGACGGGAGTCAATGAATGAGAGGAAAAGCGTTATGTGCATATGTGTGGGGGGCAGGAAAGAGCACGGAAAGGAAGGGTCAGGGTTACAATAATAATGACATTCAGTCCATTTAGGCACACGTCTTGATTTTATTACTGCTTTATTTAAATGTAACACCGCCCCATTTTTTTTCTTGACCAGCCTCTCCTTTACCCCAGTGACTTGTGTAATAATTGTAAAGCAAGTGAAGAGGAGATTTGATTAGCGAGGACTAGTATTTATGAAACTGGTGGAAGAAACAGCTTCTTTTAGCAACTCGAAATTTGACATAGAGCAGGGAGGTAATGTAGGACTGGCAGAGACTGTGAAATATATTGCATTTATTGGCCGAAAGGAGAGGAGCAGTGATACCAAGGGGCATTTCAAGCCATGACAATAGGCAATGGTAATATAGTGCATGCAGGACAAAATTTTAAATGTGAGAAGTGATATATTTGTATGTTTGGGGTTTTTTTTTGGATACAAAATTTAAAAAAAAGCTGAAGAGGCCTAACTTTCAGAATGGTGTTAAGTTTAGTCCCTTTGAAACATCTCCTCACTCCATTTATAATGCGTTAGGTTGAACACTGGAAAAAGTGAGGAAACCAAACCCATTAGTTATATTACAGTAATTTAGGCTCACTTATTCGTAAAAAAGCCTGGGAAGACGGCATAAAGGAGGAACGCTCGAATGAGAGCTCGGCCAAGCTGCGCTGTAGGAGTAACACCCTCTTCCTTATGATAGATGACCTGAATGTTGCTTATGTGTAATTTAGGGTTGCTTGGAACTTCCTTTTGTAATAAACTGGTTTCAGATTTAAATTTTGCCAGCTCATAGTAGCTCCCTCTAGTGACTCGCATTTTTAGCGTACAACATTGAAGGACTTCTTTCTTGGCCTTTGGATGAAGAAAAAGTGAGAAGCTTGCTTAAAAAACCCACCGCTACCCACCACTCCAAACTCAGCAAGTACTGGCTTCTTGGTCTTGCCAAAAAATCAGATACTTTTTAGTTGGCTTCTGAGATGAATGAAACTTCTGTTGCTCTGTTTAAAAAGTGTGAAGTAGGCGCATAATTTTTTTTTTTTTTGTGGAGACTATTACACCTTTCTATTTCATCTCACCCACTTGTTGTATGAAACATAAATCTTTAAGTTCTGCAGGTGTGTTCAGTTCCCCCCGCCATCAGGGAAACAGGCCCTTGTATAAAGCTATTGACTGAGTATCTTAATGCCTTTCACAAAATCTTCCTCTCTCTTGTTGAACCGGAACCTGCTGCCACAGGTAGCTATTTTATCTTTGCTGCTCTTTCTCTTAAAATCCCTTCTCTCTTGCCAGTTTTCTATTGTTTTTGTGATGCTCAGAGACGGTTACCCCCCACCTTCAGACAATAGTAATTCTTTTCCTCAAATCAGCAGCAACGCAGCACTACTTTATTCAGACTCAAGAATAGAATTATGACGTATGAGAAGAGAAGGAGCACTTAGCTGAATTCAGAAAATGGTTAAACCGTAATTGAAATAGATCTGGATCCAGTGATTGCCTGGAGCCTCCAGCAAGCCTACTGGTGATAGGGTTACTTTATTTGATTTTAAAGTGTTAGCTCAGTTTCCAAATATACTGCAAAGATAGACTGTGCTCACTAAATATGCTGCAAACCAAACTTATGCTTTATTTTTATTCCCTGTAATTCACATGCCTTATTTATTTTATACCATTCAAGTCTTGCTCCGAGTATAGTTTTAGCAGTGTCTTTGGGGGGTTTTCCAGCTCCCTCATTGCCACGGTGTTTCTATTCCTATTCTAATCTCCCTGTGAGATAATATGATGATGTTATCTTCTCTGGGGAAAGGAGGCATGGAGATTCTAGTGCCCAAAGTGGCTGACATTAGGTGCCTAATTAGTTGCCTATAGTCTGATTTCTCACAGAGTTTAGTGTTTTATAGTGCTTCACTTATTTGTTCAGAGCTCAGTTCCTTTTAATACCTGTTGCCATTATTAACACAGTGCTCTAGCAAATCAGACCTCTCAATGCGAACACTTTAAAAGGAAGAGAAATCTAATAACTGACCATCTGGGAAACCTTCGTTTAAATGGTAGCCCAGCATCACATACCATTTTTGTTTGTTAAATATAGTTTAACAAAATTCCACTGATGTTTATTTTCTCTCTCTTTCTCTCTGTTTTTCTGACGTTTAAAGTGTCATATAATAGCGATTACTTTTGATCACTAATGTCATGAGTGAACCACACAGGAGGGATAAACCACAGGGGGGAAGAACCACACAGGAGGCATAAAAGCCTTTATGTCTAAGTATTTCAGCCTTCCAATCATTTCTGTCCTAAGGCTTTCTTGTAGAAATTTCTTGAGAGGTGCCTAGATGGTATATTAAACTGTTTTTGTTTTGAAAAGTTTACTGGGAGCTGTCCTTACCCTTCAAAATTTAGGACATTTTAAACAATGCATCTTTAGTCTTTGTATCTGATTCATATTTGCAATTGCAGTTGTGAGGGCCTGAAAACTGTTTGCACTTACAAGGCATGTTGCATGACATCCAATATTAATATGTGTATATACAGGCTGTTTAAATTAAATCATGATAATTGTTCGTACCTCTAGGCAGGACACAATATAAACAACTTAAAATTATATGGGATGAACAGCTCTGTTTTGTTCTGGCCAAAAAGAGAGCATCTTGGGGATGGACCGTCATCTTGCTGATTAGTAGCTGGCCATGTGTCGTCTTCGTCAACACATTTCAGAGAATGGGTGGTTTAATGAAGGATGGAATTGGGGAATAATTCATTCCGTGCCATGAGGTTAACCACAAGCCTCTCAGAAATCACAGTGCGCGCTGCTCCAGCAGATGTGCTGGAACTCTGTGCTGTGACTGGAGGTTTTTCAGCAGTCTGTTCCCCCCACCCTGCTCTTATTGTAAAGCACGCACCCATCCTGCTGCCAAAACTTTTAATAAAAAATAGATTTGCGTTTGCAGTTTCCAGAATCTTTATCAACCTTCCAGCCAAAGTCAGAGTAATAAACCCAGAGAACTTCTAAGCGTGTGCTTTGCAGATGATTGATTTTTGCACTTGGGATGTCTTACAGGCGGTGGCTCCCACCGTTATTTTTATGTGGTATGCTGCAGGGGACTCCTGAAAGCCCCTTCCCTCCTCATTGCACAAAACAATTGGGATTGTTTTTTGACTTTGAAGTGAGTAATTTCTCTGTAGAGAAATTGTTTTCTCTCTCTGGAGAAGGTACCTTGTCGTTAAGTTTTGGATGAATACTCTATCTCTTTATTTATTGATTTCAAAATTTGTGCTAGATCCCTTAAAAAAAATTGATAAAAGCAAGCCTTTCAGGAGACTATCCTTGTGAAAAATCTGTTCAAACATTCAAGAAAAATCTATTTTTATTTCTTTTCTTTCCACACAAGACAAGGTGGATATCACATTCAGCCATAAGGCATATTACTCTTAATATAGGTTATGTAAGGAAAAAAAACACCCTAAAACCCAAACCCATTGAGTTAACATAAATTGAAGTTTAATGTGATTTAGTTCATAAAACGTAAACTTTTTTGTGAATACTGCAGAAATGTGGAGTGAGGACAATCTAACTTTAAAATGCTATCCAGCTGTTTATTATTGCCCCTCATCTGGGACTTATAATCTTCTCACTTGAGATGGAACTGCATGCGTAAACATTCCTCATTTGCTTCAGTGCAGAGTAAAATGGGTTAATTTATCAGCTCAGCTTTATCCCTTGTCAGTTTAAACTGCTCTGCCTCCCTTTTCACTGAAACTCAGAGGGTCCATTAGCATCCCAGGGAGGAGGCTGATAGTGTGCAGCTGCGGGTGGTAAGAAGAGCTGGAAGTAAAGAATTTATAAAGCTAGAGCTTCAAGTATACATTCGTCCATGTCCTTGATCTGATTGAGCTAAAACCTGTTCCCAATTGAAGCAAATCTGATGTTAAACCAAAAGAAGTATTTGTGCTTTTACACTTCCAGTTTAAAGCAGTGCATTTTCTTTGTGTGGGTGAGGCACATGCAATCTTCAGGAGTCTTAATTTCAAGTTGTATTTCATGGATATTTGTTAATGTTCCTTATAAGAAAATATTTTCAAGTGGGAAAGAGATGAACGTGTTCTTCAGTCTTTCTTTCTGCAGGACCTATATATACCGATGGGCTGCTGATGTGCAGGGAGCATTTTTGTGGGAATCCATATTAATAAATTGGCAGAAGGTCATTGACGTTTAGGGCAGCTCCAGGAGAAAAATCTTGACCTGAGGAAGGGCTGAGCTTCTCCAGACCTTCGTTTAATTAGTAGATGTTCAGAATATGAGATAGGGTTTGGGGCAATACCTTAAGATTTCAACTGTATAAGATGTTGCCTGCTGCCTCTTTCAGCTGTGACAGTCCCAGTTGACTTGTTTGGGGGCCTCCTCCAACCCTAATGAAACAAATATTTTACACATAATTATATTATGCCATGTAATACATATAGATGACCCTAGATATGTGTAGATAATAGACACAGTGTAACATTTCAGTGAATGGACAGGGGCACTGCTTCAGTAAAAGGTCGTCCAAAATATTTATGGAAATTTAGAACTGTAGTCATAAAGGCTTGAACTATCAATATGTTTGTTGGTTGTTCAAGGGGAAAATGTGCTATGGCTTATCAAAAGCTTAAAAAGATAATTTGCTCTTGCAGCACTGGAAAAACGTGCCATTTGAGGCTAAGAAAGCTGCATTTTCTCCTTAGTATCTTGGAGGTGCTCTAGCTCCACTATATTTCTGAATTCCTTTTATATTTGTAGTCAGTGATGTGCATTATGTACAAAAATGTCTCTTAATGTGCAAAACTCGGACCCAAATTTTTAAGTTTAAGTAACCTGGAGAGATACTAATTAGCTATCTTATTACATGGCTTCCCTCAAGCATTCAAGTTTGAAAATGCTGTGCCGAGTTTTCATTTACATACTTTATTGTCTTTTTTTGGAATTTTCCAACTGAAATCGCATACTTTTTAACATTTTTACCAAAAATGTTTATTCTTAAATTGAGATTATTTTGACTTCTCTGCAAGAAGAAGCAAGCATAGAGCAGATACTATGCTCCTATAACACTCTTCACCAGTGTATTTGCAAGCATTCGAGGATTAATCTAGATATAGTAAAGGTGGGTGTTTCTTCCATTTCTCTAGAAGTGTCCATAGGAGAAGAGTTTTACCTTGATTCTAAGTGAGGCAACTTTTTAACTTGATGTTTTTATTTAACTTTTCAAATTATTGCTTAATATAAGAATTTACTATCATCTTTGACCTGACCCTATTTTCACTTTTATTTGCGTAAATTAGGAATAACTTGGTATAAATCACTTCACAAGCCTTGATGGATGTGTAACACCATGTGAGGTCAAATTGAGACTCATAACTCCACCATAAGTAAGTGGTTCCATATGGATAAGGTGGACGCAGATTAGGATTGAAAAATGTGCAGATTGAAGCTTGGAGGCACAGAAGAAAAAACCAAGATAATTCTATGATAAAGCAGGAGGAATTCTCAAGCATGTTTCATTGACCCAACTGTAACATTAAAATCATTGTAATCAAACCAAGGTTAATAGAGTTGTGCTAAGAGATAGCAGCCGTTTGAGTGACATAATAAGCACTCAAGAATGTCAGTATAATAACCTTAGATCTGCCTGCTCAAACAGTTCAGAAATGGGCTGCTACAAAACATCCAGCCAAGTCAGCCTCTTCTGTACCTTTGATTATTTAAGATTTCTGTTCTTCTTTTATTACAGCGTGAAGTCCTTCCTCTTCCAGACATAGCACCAAAAGGAGTGCACCCCATCAACGTTTACTGTCAGCTATATTCCCTGATCTGTTACCATCTAAACCATTCCAAAATTCTCAGACTGGTACATGCTGAGGTTCTGCTACTGGCTCATCTGGAAAAAATAAAGTAAATTAAATATACTTTCATATCACTCCTATATGTCTTCCCCAGCTGTTTTCCAGAGTGCTCCTTCTGCAAAAGATCCGTGTAGGCGCACTTTCTATGTGTTCTGCAGTCACTGACAGATGTGTGCAGTATACTTTCGAAAGCGTCTTTTTAAATACAATGCAATTTTTTTTTCATCTGTGAATCACTGTTGCTTTTCAAAATGGGTGGATGAGGCAGTGTTTTTGCACGTAGATGCTTATCCTGGGTTTTAAGTGTTCTATTTGTAAATTACTTCTTCACCTATAGTAATGCTCATCACTGAATTTTAGGGTTTTTTCTCAAAGTATACTGAGGTAAGCTCTCAGAACTATACATTTTCAAATCTAGCTCAATCTGTCCAAAAACTTTTAATATTATAGAATATTGAATATTCTCGTGGAAGGAGGGAAAATCCCCTTTGGCATTGATGCTAGGCAAGTGAGAAAGAGAGTTTTCCTTTAAAAAAAAAAAAAAATTGTTTTTGTCATTTTGCATCATCTCGTATTAGAGAACCGTGGGAGGGGGGTGTGTGTGTGGACTTTGCTCATGGAGGGAGGACTAGAGAAATTCCATCATCCCAGATCTGGAAGAAACTTTCATACCTCAGGTATATAAGAATTGCCAAAGCATTACTGTTTGTGCAGGTGTAGTGTGGACAGTCTCTGATCTGAGAGGTATCCTCGACAAAACTCTAGTGTACAGGAACTCATTTTGACTATCTGTCCCACTGATGGTGTTTTCTTTTGCTCAGCTCCGTTTAGTCTTCTTATGAGACTAAAGGTAGGGGTTCCTTATTCAGGTTCTGAAGGTACTGCTCGTAGACTTTAAGTCCCGTTGTCTGGGACTTCCTCTGAAAGAAGAATGACTTCTTCATTTCTTTACAGCAAAAAATAAGTATTTCTTATGTATTGTATGTTTTGTATTTTGAGCATGTCTAAAACCTTAGAGACAATTCTGACGCAAGTTAAAAGGCGATTCAGAACAGCCTCTGTTTAAATAAACAAACCTCAGGATTCAGGCTTCCTTAGAACTTCTTCCAAAGGGATTCTAGCTTTAGGAGTGGAGGAGAGCACCAAACGCTTTATGTGATTACTTCACTCTACAAGAGTCCCTGCATCTCTATTCCAGCCCATTTAACAGTGGTTAGAATCACTGACTTTGATTTCAGTGCAGTGAGGAAAGAGTATTAAATTCATACAGGTAGAAGTGAAATTTTCTTTTGGTGAAATACACCATTTTGTGCCAAATTAAAAACATGTGGAGGGGCTTGTATGTCTGACACTTTTCTTTTTACTTGTCCCTGAAACAGAATACTACAAGAAAAGTATATGGAGTTGGAACTCAGAGAGAGCTTGAATTTTCTCTGATTCAGCTCAACAGGATTAATGCCATAGTCTTTTGAGTGGAAGAGTAATAAATCCGTTCTCCTTAAGGCAATAAATCAAGAGAATAAATCAGACATTTGTATTGTGTCTGAGTTAAACAGATTACATCCAATGCTACTTTTTCCTGTATGATTTTTATTTCCTTTTTGAGTTTCTCAGGAGGTGGTGTCAAGGCAGAAGAATTCAAATGAAGATATTAGTAGCACAGAGAGTAGTAGCCTGAATTGATTTCTCTAAATAAAGTTGTGTAAATTTCTAAGGATAAATTGATCTTAGAAACAGTTTATGCTGTCTTCATCGTTTCTGGTGTAGTTGTTTTCTGGTTGGCATGAAGTCTGCTTAACCAAAGAATGAGATGTACTCTAAAGCAGATTTTTAATTTTGGATTTTGTAAGCAAAATGGTCACGGGGACTGATGTCTTTGCAAAGTGGTATGCCCATTTCAGAAAGCTACCAGCGGAGCAGTAAAGATATATCCAGTATAGAAAAAACACTTTGTCCCTTTGTCCTCAGATGAACTGGGTTTATTCATGCTTCCTTTTCTTTCTCTGCCCTGTTCTGTTTCTATTTCTTTATTCTTATTTTTACTCTCTAATTTCTTCTCTTTCCAATTTAAGCACAGTTATGAACATATGGGTAAGGAGCATCTACCTAAAAATAGATCAGTCCTAAGTGTAGTGTGTTGTATTGTATGTGCATTCTGAATACTTTGCAACTTATTTAAACTTATTTAAACATATTTCACACATTTTTGTTCTGTTACCTTTTCTGGGAGGAAGAGGATGGTCTTTAGATCTGTGTTGGTACCTTATCCAGTACAGTGCACTCTTAGAGCCATATATTCTGTATTGTTAACATGGTAGTGATCCTGGATTCTTGGATGGCTACTACAGTAAACTTTATGGGTAGCAGTGAAAATAGCAAAAATAATAATGAAAAGAGCTACACAAGTTCTTACGTCTGAGAACTCTAAACTTTGGGGGGAAAAAAAAGGTCAATGCTCTTCTGGTTTCCAGTGCTATTCAGTTGGAGTTGTAACATATTTTGGGCTAAGAGCATGAGCATAATCGGCTGTAGCAGCTAATCTGTTGGGCAGCTGTATATTGCACAGCTCATATTTAGTTGCATTTCGCATGTGATTGCCATTCTGTAAAATGTCACTGGGTGGTATGATTGTATGTAACAGTTAAAAATATGGCTTCATATTCCTCAGTTTCTTTTCTGCGTTTTCTCTGTTTCCTTTGTTTGCCTTACACCAGCCTCTGCTTTCCTTCTAGGGGGAGAACAACCTTACAAAATACAACTACTCTTCCTAGGTACTTACAGGGGTTTTCACGTAGAATGATAAATGAAATAGGTTTTCCTTCTTTCTATTCCTGCTGGCATGATGCAGAAAATGAAGGGTAGTTAGTACTATGAGTTCTTGGTATGGTTTTTATACTGGAGTCCTGAATCTGTATTATGGAGGATGTTCACGTTGTCCAGACTATCTGTGTGCTCAGTAGAAAGAGGGAAGAATCCAATACTAATATTAAGAATTCATCTCTCTCCATGTTTTATTAAAAGCAGCCTAGCTTCATCTCTTAGTCTCTGAATTAAATAATTGAGGTTTGACTACATGAGTATGTATCCCACTTTTGTGCAGTGAAGCCTAGAGAACTCCCTTTTTACCTCTCCTACTGGCACTGCTACAGGAGAAGGAAAAAAATCCAAGTAATTTTTAATAATCTAATGTGTCCCTTTTGGACACAGAATTCATTGAGAGCCATAAATACAGTGTATGCCCTTTATTAAAGAGTAAATGTAAATTTTAAACCATGCGTATAGTTGCTGTTGCTTGGATTGAATGTGTGCACAGCCTTACATTTCTCGTCATCACCCCCTATTATTAAAGCTAATTTCTGCTATTTTCCTCTTCCTTCCTGTTTGAACAAAGGCAGAGTTTGTGCCGCTCACTCACTTGAGAACATCCTTTTTGGACATTAGACAACTGCCACAACTCTTTCTTCATCATCTCGATGGTAACATTTAATGCACTGGCTGTGGCAGCAAACTTTGGCATTAGGGGAGCTGAAGGACTGTAAGGCAAGGAAGTAATTTTTAAAAAGTTCTCGCTAATGTAGTCAAGGCCCTCAGTTTGGAGGAATGGTGGAATAAACTGCAAAACTTTTGCTTCAGGCACTGTGGCAGATGATTTTCTAATACATACTATTGTTTTGAATGTTATTGAGCTCATTCATGTTTGGGTTTTGGGTGTTTTTTCCCCCTTTAGAAAGAAGTTCATTTCATTGTACGTTAATGGGTGCAGCTTTTGAATGGGGTGGGTGCTTTTTGGTTCCTTCTCCTCCCATTTGTTATGTCAGTGTGTCTTTTACTACATATCCAAGAATGGCTTTTATTTTTCTCATTTTTAGCTTCACTTTCCAGTTTTTAGTTAAGTGCTTTTTTTATGTTTTAGGTCACCTGTCACATTTCACCGGGGCAATATCTGTACACTGGAAGTAATTCAGCCTCTCTCTCTGTTTAATTTCATGCTAATGTCTGGAAGATGTTATCTAGGTTAGTCAGGCTGAGGAACGCTGTGTCCTTTCCTAATTTTAACTTGGCTTTTGGCTATCTCACTGCCCCTTGGCGTATTATGTTGGTCTCAGTTTTACAGATACTTATCCGAGGTGTGAACTGGCCAGATGAATTGTTGCCCATTGTAAATTGCTCAGTTTAAATTTATATGGTACACTGAATACTGCTTAAAATGTTGGGTTCTTAAAGAGGATCCACTACTGTTTCTTCCCACAGATACTGTAAATAGGGCATGGAGAAATTCCTTGACATCACTGTCAAAAGTCCTGGTCAATTATTTGTTGTTTCCCAAGTTACTTTTAAGCTGAGTTCTCCAGAGGAGATGTGTAATGTAATGAATTTCCTTCGCTGCAGTATCTATGCCATACTTTATTATATTTGATTGTTTATAACATATGTATATGTATGTTTTACGTAGGAGAAAGAGTTTGGAAGCATGGTGTTTGAATTGCTTATAGAATAACATATTTTCAGTGTATATCAAATGTGAATGGAAAAGGGGGAGCACAGGAACATACGTATGTCATGGGTGCCTCTTGTACATGCTGAATTGGTCCATATGAAAAGATTCCTAAGAAATTTTTATTAATGAATGTTACATCATTGCTCTTTTACAGTCACAACTGCTCAGGGTGAAGGAAACTCCCAAATCTCTCATACATTTGTTGAAATATAGCGTGATTTGTTGGTATATAAATTTATACTATTTATTTCTCATTTGACTTCATTTTTCTTTGTGCCATGGTCCACTGGGGTAATGTGAAACAAAAGTAAAATGCCTGTTCTGATGTAATGATCAAGTCAAATGTAAAAGGATAATAATATTTAAATTAGAGTCTCTCCCTGCTCCTTGCCAGGAATAGTTGGTTCATTAAGTCAAAGCAGAATGGAAGTGATGACTGATGCACTTGCTTAATGGACTTTTTCTTGAAGGTGGTCATGTTACCCAGATCCGTATGATCATCATCTACTGCTTGCTAATTTCTTGGGAGGAGTTAAGTCTTAATGACATATTACTTGTCTGTGATTTTTCTGCTTTGGGAAATTCTCTTTCTCTTTATGCTATATTGGTTTGGGGTTGTTAAGGAAAGGAAGAGGCAGGAGACTGCTCCATGTAGAGGCCAAAAGGTAAACAGAATAGTTTCTAAATAAAATACAGAATGAGGTGTACAGATTTTGGACCAAACTGCAGCGATGATGCCATGCACTTTGTCTCCTGTAGGCCTGAGTGTGTGCTGCAGGGCCTGAGTCTTAAGGATGAAAGTGGTTTATATGCAGATATTTGCTGGTAGGTAGGTTTCCCATGAATCCTGACTTGTGTCTTTCTGGGTACCTGTTTAAATAAGAGCTGCCCCTTTATATATAATGTCAGTGTTTTATTAATTTACTGTCTGTTGACAAAAGAAGAAAAAATAGACTACAGGTCAAATTGTGATCTCTGAGGTATACCTGCTTTGAGTAGCATCCAACTCTGTAAATCCATTTTCTAATATAAAGCCCTGTACAATATGAAAGATGTAGTGAACTGTCTCTGAGGAGGAAATAATTTCCATTTACCTCAACCATTGAAAAGTTAGCCGTGTATCCCTTCCTTTTGATAAGTGTTTCCATAAGGAAGTTCAATCCACTTGTTTTGGGCAGCTGTTTTAGGATGTGATGAATCTGAAGTGTGGAAATGGGAGACTCGGTCAAAGTAAATCCATTTTGTTGTTGTTGATCTTGTTTCTATTTGCATCTCTTGTTGTGACTCAGACTTGTGGGAGTGTTTCAGAGGGAACAAGATTGAGTTTTATGTAAGAAAGCGTATAGTTTTCTTAAAAAGCCTGGTACTTGTTTTCTTTGGTAAACAATTGTAAAGACCTAGTGAAATAAAGAGACGGTGTTTTGGTGGATATTAACTTTTAACAAGCTGATAGAATAAGCTTGTTAAATTGGATAGATAAATAAATAAATGGGATTCCTTAGTTCTACATAGATAATGAAAATCTGATTGTAATGAACTTGCTATATATACTAGCAGATGCTTTCCAAACACTTAAACCAATGGATTTAAAATTTATTATGCTAAGAAATTGCTTGGAATATAGAGACCTTGGATAGTAACTACATTTCATGCTAAGTAGACATCATCTGGTTATGTTGAAATATAAAGGCTCAATTTGGGTCTTTCTGAAAGCAGTGGCAGAAGTACTGTTGGCTTTGCTAAATGCAGATTTGGGACAATGGGAACTATCCTGGAGTTCGGAGAAGACAGGTAACCACATGCGACCAGTCAGTGTATCAAGACAAGAATAATTCTTCATTCCAAGTATCAGGCAGTGCTGTATATCAGTTATTTTGAATAGGTGGCAGTAAGGGTATTTTCCTCTACGGTGTTTTTGGGTGAGGTTTTTGCAAATGGCACAATTCATTATTATTATTTTGGGACCAGTTTTGTTTAATATCTTTATCACTGATCTGGATGAGGGGATTGAGTGCACCCTCAGTAAGTTTGCAGAAGACACCAAACTAGGTGGGAGTGTTGATCTGCTTGAAGGTAGGAAGGCTCTACAGAGGGACCTGGACAGGCTGGATCGATGGGCCAAGGCCAACTGTATGAGGTTTAAGAAGGCCAAGTGCCGGGTCCTGCATTTCGGTCACAGCAACCCCAAGCAACACTACAGGCTTGGGGAAGAGTGGCTGGAAAGCTGCCCGGCAGTAAAGGACCTGGGGGTGCTGGTGGACGGCCAGCTTAACATGAGCCAGCAGTGTGCCCAGGTGGCCAAGGCGGCCAACAGCATTCTGGCTTGTATCAGGAATAGCGTGGCCAGCAGGAGCAGGGAAGTGATCGCGCCTCTGTACTCGGCACTGGTGAGGCCTCACCTCGAGTACTGTGTTCAGTTCTGGGCCCCGCTGTACAAGAGGGACATTGAGGTGCTGGAGCGTGTCCAGAGGAGAGCTTCCAGGCTGGTGAGCGGTCTGGAGACCAGGTCATATGAGGAGAGGCTGAGGGAGCTGGGCATGTTTAGCTTGGAGAAGAGGAGGCTGAGGGGAGACCTCATTGCCCTCTACAACTGCCTGAAAGGAGGTTGTAGAGAGGTGGGTGTTGGCCTCTTCTCCCAGGTGAATAATGACAGGACCAGAGGAAATGATCTGAAGTTGTGGCAGGGGAGGTTTAGATTAGGTATTAGGAGGAATTACTTTACTGAAAGGGTGGTCAGGCACTGGAACAGCTTGACCAGGGAGGTGGGTTGAGTCACCATCCCTAGAGGTGTTTAAGAAAGGTCTAGATGTGGCACTTCAGGGCATGCTCTACTGGCAGAGGTTGTAGGTTGTTTGTTTGTTTGCGGTGTTTGGTTTTTTTTTTTGGTGTGTGTATGGTTGGACTCGATGATCTCAAAGGTCCTTTCCAACCTTTCCAACCATGAAGATTCTATGATTCTATGATTATGATGTAAGTAAGTACTAATAATTTATGCAAGAACTGATGACTTTCGGTAAACTTAGCATCCTTTGTAGTCCTTAACTGTTCTCACAGCGCACCCTTAGAAAAAAGGATCAGACTTAAAATGATAAATGAAACAGTAAAATACAAATTTTACTATAGTAATTGTGCTCCATAAACAATTATCTCCAAACAGGTATACTTCGTACACCTAAGTAATAGAGATATACTTTAAAAAACCATATTCCTAATTTAAACTAATGGTAACTATGATGCTTCAGACAGAGAGGGTCAACAACTACTTCATACTCATAGTAACCAAATGCAAGCCAAGCACAAATGCCAAACTTCTGAAGTCTTACAAAATAAAATCAGCTGAGGTTTCAAGTTTAAAAATTTAATAGACTCCAGCTATGCCAAGGAGTCAGACAAATTCTGAGGATGTTTTTGAAATCAGAAGTATTAGTCCTTCTTAGAATTGCCCTTATATGAATCTCTAACTTTATTGGTAGTAGTAAAACTTAACCAGTTAAAATTTCAGAATAGGAAACGCACCTGGTCTCGCTAACGTCCTAACTGATAGGCTCATAAAATTTCAAGGTGATTGTTCAGAAACATCAATCATCATCCTTCATGAGCCTTGCCAGATTGTATTTGAAGCAGAGAATGTTCCTGAATGTTGGCAGTTTTTTCTTATTTTTGTAAGAAAGATAAAATAAAGGAGAGATTTGGCAAAACACAGAGCAGTTAGAGCAGGGAAAGACACTCCTTTGGCCCTTCAGCTCCAGTCCTATGACATGAGAAGGGTATGATTCCCTTTGGGAAATCCCTGCAGGTGATTTGAAAGCACTTCTGTTGTCCTGACTCTGGATAGCTGCGGTGAGCAATGTGTTCCCCATAGTCCCGGTCCTGCTGTGCGTGCTCTGTCTGTGTCCTGAGGGCAGACTGTGACAAGACCTTGCTGTGTGCTCCTCTCTACTTGGATAAAAACCACATCTTTGTGGCCTGTATTTGCTTTGACACCAACATTGATCTTTTGCTTCAGCAGTTCTCTGCCCTTGTTGATATTTACTCTGTGATGGTATTTGTATGTAATGCCTTTTTTGGAAAAGGCCAGACAAAGTAAATTCTTTTTATCCCAGCATTAAGAAGTAGTTCTCTGTTCTCCTGGTAGCCCTGGCCTGCACCTTTCACATCAGGTATGACTTTCCCCAAACACAGTGGGAGGTACTGATGTGTTGCTGTTTAACTTTGGTGTTGCTAAGAATTGGAACACAATCAGACGTACTTACTGAACACAAAGGACTATCTAATTAGCCAAGAACTTGAAGATTATGGATGAAAAAATGAGGGTATTTTATTCCTCACTGTATAGTTGATTATGGAAACTAATTAATTTCTCTGATAGATGTATAGTGAAAGCACTTCTTGGGGCTCAGCTTTTCTAATTAAGTATCTCAAAACAAATTTGTGGATTGTGGGTTTGACTTGGAAATTAATGACAAACTGATTTTTTGCACCTTTCATTTTAGAAAGAATCGTTGACAACATTGAGTTTGTTTTTTATTTTATATATTTGAACATATACATAAGTATATGCATACATGTGTATGCAAATATATACATTTTCTTCTCTCTGGAGGCAGCGATATTTGATAAAAAATATGTTGTAGAGGCTGATGGCAAATTAAGAGAATGTGAAAGCAGTCAAAAGCAGGTAAAATTGTGTAACTAGATTTTTGCATTGCAGGCTCAAGTGTAATCCACTGATTTAAAAGAGCATAACCTGTTTTAAATAGTGGGAAATCTTGGAAAACAAGGTCTGCACTGGAAAAAAAGGTCACTGTCAGTGGTTGGTTACAGTATTTTAAGAACTACAAAGGACTATTGTCTTGGAATGGTTTAGGAAATTCAGTTAGGGGTAGATAGGATAAGAATGGGTTAGCATTTGGGAAATAAAGATTAAATGAAGAGTGTGTAGGGAGTTAAAGACATTATATCAAGGTAAGAAACAAGACGGGGGTGCTTGGAGTGGGAGTTATATTCTGGAGGGAAGGTAAGAGTGGCATTGCCTTGGTAAAGAATTTAAGAGATGGGGATTAAGAAGCATGAAAAGAGACTTGGAATTTGGATAAGTGGATGGAAAAATGTAGAACCAGAGTAGAGAAAGAAGCAAACAGCCCAACTTCCTTCTTTGTTCCTGGACACGTGTATATATATTTATTGCACACTCAATAAAGGCTTTGCACTTTTTAGAGGTAAAACAACTGCCATGCTGGAATATCAATTTCCAGAAGGCAGTCTCCCTGGGAGTAACGCTACAATCCAAACCTTAATACGCTGGGATTGAACTGTGTTGCATGAATTGACCCCTTTCTGAAGAATGGTATTCTAAAACTTACCCCAGAGTACAGCTTGACTAGGTTTTAGTTAAATGGGGAATAGGATAAGTGATTGTTTTACCAGAACTCCAATTTAATATCTCATAGATATGCTGAACAGTTTGAAAGAACTGTCTTTCTACTTTCCATTGTTGGAAATTCTTTATAGTAGATATTAAAAATGTATGTGAACTTATTGCTTTACTCCCAAACAACTGCTTTTCTGTGTAGGCTAGCTGCTTCGGAATGAGTCAAAAATGGTGTCCTCAACTCACACAAAAATGCTGAGTAGCTGAAATTAGAGAAGATGAGTGAAGCAATAAAATAATAATAAATTACAAAGGTCCACTCCTGTTTCTTAGGGAGAGATTGATCACTGAGTTAAATACATGCTTCTGCACTTTGCAAGTGCTCAGAAATGAAAAAGATAATACTGTTAATCAACAGGCAAAAGGAAAAACCCATTTTAACAGATTGAGCTGTGAGACAGACTGGAGATGTGAAGCTTTTTTTATGTCTCCCTGAGGCTCTTTTCCCCAAATTTCCCTATTTGGAGTACAGTCCCATCTCTGTGTATGCCATCAAGACCAAGACTTTTGTTGTGTAACCTTTCCATTTAATCTGCATAGACTGTGAAGACAGCCCTAGCCTTGTCCTATACTATGCTTCAAGTGTGGGGAAAAAAAAGCCTATTTATGTTTATCTCAATCTTGACCTTTGCCTGAGTGTGAAAAGGAAAGAGGAATGAGACTTGCTTATTATTTTTACTGTCAACTTTGTTCAGATTGTGTTTATTTTTGCTTGAGTATCTTGGACAAAGGCTGGTGTTTTGGCTCTGCATTTACACTCTGGTTCCATGATGTGTGTTAAGACAGTGCATGACCTTTTTCTTAGCAGAATGAAAGATGAATATAGCCTGATACGTAGAAGAAATCCACTACTACAAGGAGCCTCATCAGCATGATCATCATCTGCTTTTGTGTTTAAGTTTAATGAGGAAACTTGTTCAGTTGCACATAGTCAACCCGAAAACAATAAAGGCGTAACTGCTGTGAGCTAAACTATTAAAAAAATTTTAAATCCTCCACATTTCATTTGTTGAAAAACAAGGAGAAGGGATAGACGTGGCCACCCACTAGGTTGTGCAAATTGTAAGAAGTGAAAATAACTTGTGACAGAATTGCCTGAAGGTTTCGTTTAGCCCGTCACACATGGCCTCAATAACACTGCGAAGCAGTTTCTTTTACCCCCTCCAACCTACCCAGCCCCTTCTGCTACGAAATCTGCAAAGCGTTTTTCAAATTAAGTGTGCACTGTTTTCCTTTTAAGTTTCAGGAGCAAGTGGCTGAGAAAGCCATGCTGAGAGATTGGAAACAAGCTGCATCGGCAACCAAGGGAGATGCCTGCTGCTTTGCAAGCAACACAGAAAATATGCCAGCCATGCAGAGCACTCTGTGGCAGTAATTCCAGAGCTGACTGATGTTTATTTGTGCTCTGCAATAGCTTTTCTCCGACTGCTACGGGGAGGAGGATAGGTTTAAGAGTCCTTGGAAAACTGTTGTAGTATAGGTTGGATTTTATTAGCACATTGTCTAGGATTTGGAACTGACGTTTGCATCTTGAGCCTAGATAATGAACTTTCTGGAAGTGCTGTGCGTTACTTCCCCTGCAAAAGTAGGCGAATGCGTATGTGTTTGGTGCAGCTCTTACAGCTGGGGATTTGACTGCTCAACACACCATTATCAAAACTGTCATTCTGTCATAGTGGAAGAAATTAAATAGGGCCATTTTTGTGTTCTGATGAAGAACTGATAGTGTCAGAAATAATCTTGGCAGCCATTTTAATTTATGCTAGAGGAGCAGTTTATGGGTCCTAAATAAGCACGGATCACTTAAGCAAGTCAAGTAGTCAGCTGGTAAAACTATCTGACAGAACAAGAAATGAATACAAAGAATGAATCATGAAAACGGCAGGGTTGTCATAACCGGATCATTCAAGAAAGATAATGCACGAGCTTTGTGGAAGAGAAGAGTATGAGCTTCATGTTTCTTGTGGCGACATAAAGTATTTGAAAGACAACAGTGGATAGTTCAATACATGTCTGTAGTCTACAGGGATAGGAAGGCATAGGGGAAAGTCCAGTAGTTGCTCCTGCTTTGCTGCTGGATACATCCTTTAGAACTTTTTCCATGTATGGGTTGGTATAAATGTACTTACTCAGGCTTGAAAGACTTTGACTTCAGCCTGTCTTTGCCTACAGGGTTATGTAGGAGCCCCTCCCTGATCCGTACACAGGTTTGGTAATCCTCTGCATGCGGCAATATATCTCTCTGCAGGGTTTTCCTATATTAAATGGTTGAAAACAGCCAGGGGGCCAGAGTAGATAGATGGCAGTCAAGGAGCAGCCAGGACCGTGCCAGCAGACTGCTGCCAATGTGTGTTTTCTGGCTGCTCCGTAACCCTCCAGCAGGAAGCAGTGCGGCCTGGGGCCCTCAGGACTGGGGTACTGGCTGCCACAACGCTGCATTGCTATCATCCCACAGGCTGGGGAATGAGGGGCCTTGTTCCTTCCAAACCCCCCCAGTCTGTTGCTGGGAATGTTCCCAGGTGGAGGATCTTGGTTTTAGTTAGCTAATGAGCAGGTAGCATTGCAGGTGTGTAGCATAGTAATAGTTTGAGAGAGAGCTGTAAACTCTGCTTCCAGGCAGGAAGAGATTAAACATGTAAATGATGTAACCTAATTTGTAAAAAGGACAATATTCCAGAAAATATTCTCGCCTTGCTTTTCTAGTCTTGCTTTTGCATTTCTCAACATTGGTTAATGACCAAGCAGTGAGAGAATGGATGACGTTTCTAAATGGGTTTCAAAAAGAAAAGTGTGATGACATAGATCTTTGCACTGATATTTGTATTTCTACTATGAAATGGCTGGGGTTTACATGGTCGTAAATAAGATACAACTATTGGCTTTTACCACTGTAATCAAAATGTTTTGTCACTTAGATGATATCGTGTGGGGCTCTATGGATGGATGAAAGGTACTCCTGAAAAGCTTCAGTACTTCTGCAGTGGCTAAAGAGAACGTGCATCATGGCTGTGCGTCTGCAAGTGGTAGCGACAAATACTGAAAGTCCAACGCACGGTCCTTCCGCTTCTCTGTGACCAACCTCTGTTAGATAGAAGCAAATCCAGCTACTTTGAGTTGCACACAATATGGGTTTTGATAATTGAGTCAAACAGAAAATAAGGTGGTACAGTGCAGATGCAGGAATTCACGTACAAATGTAGTTATGGAAAATAGCCAAAGCTAGTTATTACCTGCTTTTTTTTTTTCCACTGAAACTTTGTTGTTAGCTGCCTGTGTTGAAATTAGTATTGAGAACATTTTAGAAACAAAACAATACAAAGAATAACCTTAGTAATTTACATAGGACTTGAGGAAACAGTCAACTTCATAGCTGGCTGATAGAAAATCAGAAATCAGCATAGAATTAAAATACACAAGAAACTTACATGGTTTTCTTCTCTTGTGCTTCGATACACTGCACCAATATAAATGGTTTTATGTTACCACCAATTTAAAAAGAGCTGGTAAGACAGTAAATGTAAAATGCTAGAATTTTATACCAGATCCTTTTGTAATTTCTCTATAGCTCAGATTTGTCAATCCTATACAGATTTAAAAAAAAAAGAAGGGAAAGAAAAGAAAAAGTTTTGTCCCAGGAGACAGAGGGCTGGATTAAAATTAGATTATTTTTTTTTTCTTACTAGTTTATCTTCCTTATCTTCCCTAGTATGAGTTAACGCTTTTAGTTGGCAATCACATTATATTTTTAAGTTTTCATCTGCAATTAGGAAGGTTGGATTTTTAATTACTGGTTTTAATAGTAAGAACAGGTAATAATCTGACATCATGGGTTGATATTAAAAAGATAAGCAAAAAAAAAAATGAAGCAGAGTTTTGTAGTAATCTGAGGTTGTCATCTTGAAACTTGGTATCAATAGGAGGAAACAGTGCAGCTATGATCAAGAATAGGTTTCCAAAAAAGGGTTTCAAAATAGTGGGAAGTACGTAAGCTTAATTTAAATATTGCCAGTTCTCAAACATTTTCTGTCATATCACATGGCTGGGTCTGTCTACTCAAAACATTTCTTAACAGAATGCTTCAACTGGGAAAACGTTTGCAGACAATATGCTGGTAGTGGATATAAAACGCTTTCACTTTACACAGGACCCTAAAACTCTTGTTCCTTTTGCATCTGACAGAATTGCTCCTGGAGATAGGTGGCTCAGGGAAGCAGCTCAGGAGGAAGCAACTATAACTTTTTCTGTTTCTTCAGGAAAGTTTATAAAACATTTGGTTTGTGTATGCTAAAAAGTAGGTTGAAAAGATTTCGAGTATCACCAATGTATAAAGCTTCGCTATTTCATGTTGCAAAGTATTTTAGCTTAGGTTAATCATACCTGTTTGCGTTTAAACAGTGTCTCGCTTTTTCATGCTTTTCTTATTAAATACTGTCTATTCATTGTGTTCCAGAGACACGTAACATTATTCAGACTGATTTTTTTTTTAATTATTTTTAATTTTTTTGTATGCATAAAGCTGGATCCAGTGCTTTTACCACAGATGTGCAGAGGCTTCCCAAATTTCCAAAGCAATATTGATACTGACAAAAATAGTGGGAGGGGTTGGGTGGGGACAGCTCTGTGTTCTGGGGGGTGAGTCCTGTGTCTTCTGTACCTGCCATCAGAAGCAACCAATGTCTGGGGCTCACGCTGGGCTTTTCGGGGAGGTTGAATTTGCATTGATAGAAATGGTTGCTGTGCTAGTTAAATTCCACATCAGGATTGTTACGTCACACACCATCTTCTGCTAGACCTTTCCATCTGGAGTAGTTTGTGACTGTGAAAACACTGGGGTTGAGTTTTCTTCTTTCATTGTCATTTAGCAAGTCACCTGTGTCTGAGTCACTCTCAGCGTCCTTGCGATGTCTTATTCATGAGACTGCTTGCAGGGGGAAAAACCACATGGAATTCTCCAGGATGTAGTTCGTGGTAAATAGCATGTCCCCATATTAAAACAGCTGATAGCATGCAACTCATGACAAAGAGAAGTACCTGCAAGTGGAAACTGAGGAACAGACTGGAGTGAAACGACATTTTTCTTCTCCTGTTCTACTTCCTATAGGTGAAGCCCTTAAATTGTTGAGCTCCAGCTGACCTCTAACTATTCATTGTCTTTTTGTTAGACTTTGAATTATTAATAATACATAGTTCAAAATTCACCCAGCAAACCTTTTGCTTGGTGTGAGGAACATGTTCAGGAGATTCTGAGGACTCTCTTGCCCCCAGAGCATTGGCTGGTACGGTGTGTGAGCCAACTGCGTGGTGGGACTACAGCTATGGAGACCCCCCGACGACTTCTAGATGTAGCAACAGAAGTTGAAGAGCCAGCGTATTGACTTTCAGGGGGTGATTTCTGTGCCAGCTGTCTCGCAGCAACATAAAGCAGAGTTTTAGGAGAAAGGAGACACCGGTTAGCGGGAAGCAGGATTCTCTGGGCTGAGAGTCAGATAAACTTGGCTCCCTTGTTGCACTTGCGTTTGCAGTTCTTGTGCTACTGATGTTTATTCTGGACCTTTAGTATTTCAGAGTGCTATTTTATTTTAAACTAGTGCCAACTTTGATTACAAAGACAGCTTCAAAAAATCAGAAAGTTACAACCTCACACACGCTTACACCTACAGCAAAAATATTTCATTTAGTCAGGCTAGAATAATTCTTTTTTAATGTCAGAACTTTAAATATAACGTGTAGACATTTTAATGCCTTCCTCATTTTTTTTTTCCTTCTTTCCTTGTCCCATCGCTTTTTCTTCCTGCAACTTTGTAATTCCTCAAAACTGAGGAATAAAACCCAAAATTATAGAATGAAAAAAAAAAAAGGGGGGGGAAAATGGAGAATTAGGGAAGGAGGAGAAGTGGGAAGAGAGAGTGGGAGCTATTATTTTTTTTCCTGTTGCGCTTAGTAACAGGAGAATAGGCGGACTGATGTTTTTGGGATTTTTAATCTTAATGAGGAATACAAAACTTTCATGAAACCTGGTTTTGAAGGCAGACCATTTTCAAATTAAATTTCCCTTAGCTGTAGCAGCTTTTGCACTTACCTGTCACATAAGAGGTGGCTTTAAAGGCTGCTGATTTGCTCCAGTCCAACAGGAGTTATGAGCATGTGACTTCAAGCATTTTCAAGTAGTCTTTTTAAGATCAGCTTAATTGACGTTCTACGGGACTGTGGATGTAGTTAAAGTTCAGTACGTGATGAAGTGGTTTGTTGGAACCAAGCCAGAACACTTAACACCTCGCAGAGTCCACTTCTTAGTCTGAATATGTGGAATATGCAGTCATGGGGAATTGTCTCTTTCTTCTAAGAAAAATTTTGCTTTTCCAAACCCACTGCTCTTCCTTGCTTTCGTTCTTTAAACATACTCTCTTTCTAAGCCCACCTCTCCTTGAACTCCCCTTCTAAACGTAAAAATACTGACACACATATGCTCTTTATTTTTTGACTGTGCACAGGTGAATGTTTTCCACTCTCCAGTTGCGTAGAAACCAAATGTCGTCTCAGTGATGTTGTTTGGTTTTTGTTTTTGTTTTCCCTAATCGATATTCCAACATGGCTTTTTCACGGGACTCTTTGTTAAAAGTGAATAGCTGGGGAAAAATAAAAAATAGACGTGTGCCTTTCCTATTATGATCATTTTTTTTACAGTAGACTGTGGCATATGCGTTGCTTCCCTGGGACACTGATAGTTTGTTTAGGTGCTCAGAATGCGATAATGCTGGTTTGCATTTAGAAGGACTAATAACAAGGATCCAGGAACAGATAAACATGACGGGGGATTTCCATTGCCTTAGCCAGCTATTCAGAAAGTGGGAGAATTAAACAATACTTATAGTATGTTTTAACAATAAAAAAAATCCTGGACAACTGGACTGCTTGTTCTGCAGTTAATTTTGGATAGGAAAAGTTCAAGCAATTTTGGCACTCTCATCAGGTGGGATCCTGGGATTAATTATTATTCAGTAATCAAGTTTTTGGTTGTTTTTTTTTTTTTGATAGGAATGTTGTGAGAGGAAAAGCTATTACATTGTTGTCATATTGTTTTAGAGGCTGAGATTTTTTGTTTGGACAACACCATTATAGAGGCTTTGCTCATCCTTTGCCAATTAGGTAGAGTCTCTGTTTTCAGGAAAAGTTGCCTATGTTCCTTTGCCTCATCATCTGAGAAGGTGCAACTGCAAATCGTTATTTTATACTTACATGACTGCATGATAGCTGGCACACAGCATGGAGACAATAAATCTAAAGCTTTTATATTTAAAAGCATTTTGCTTTTATTAACCTTTGTTAGTTAGAACAACCGGTATGTTTCAGTGGTACCAGAGAATTTCACCTCCTCCAACTCCTCTATTATAACAGCTGAGCTATATATATTTTTTTGTAGTATGTAAGCGAAAGCATGCTCAGCTCTCTGGCTGCAAGTATTTAACAAGGAGCAGAATTTAAAGGCAAACTGTGATACCTTTATTTGCGCTGTAGAAAATTTTACTGTGTGACTAGTGCTAGTACAGCCTACCAGAACCTAGCCTTTCCTCCAAACTGCAAATCTGATACTCCTGCTAGATTCCAATCTGGATTAGGAGGGGGGAAAAAAAAAAAAAGCTTATGCAGTTTGCTGCTTCAAGGAACCGTATATATCTTTTCCTTGACTGCATACTGGTAGTCTCCTCATGTTTGGTATTGCCAGCCTGTATCCCTTTGCTGCATTCACTTTCATGACTCACTTCTGCATAATCCTGGTGATGGGGATTTTTCACTTTAGCCCAAACTTGTTTGTGACTGTAAGGGACAAGTGTTGCTGTGGTAAGGGAGAAGAAGGGGAGCTTGAAGGAAGGGGATGCTGGAAGGAGGGGGGGGCTCAGAGTGTTGATACAACTTCTACTTATACCTTTGCATCATTTTCCCTCAAATCATAAATGGGTTCTATGTAGAAATTGTTTCTCTTTGCAACTGTTGTATTTCCTGGTGAAGTGATGTGGAAGCTGTACAGAACCCAAATGGCGGTCTGGGAAAGAGGTTCTCTGAAAGACATGATGACAAGTTCTGATTTTTGCAATAAAAACTTTCAGATGTGTTCATTTTATAAAATAATTCTGCATCAGCCTCACTTGAAGATGCTTCCATGTTATGAAACATAAGTTCTTGTACGTTTTTATTTGGTTCTCATATATCTTTTTGGAAATAAAATGCTTATTTTTCTGTGACAGTGACCTGCAAGGAGTGACCTCTGCTCAGTATGGAAATCCTCAGAGTTATGAACCTAACTTTTTCTTAAGATCAGGATCACTCTGGTATGACCAGGGAAGACTTTTTGAACTGTATTTTGCATTCCAAGGATTTCCTGAGTCCTTGCAAAAGCAGCCAGCTTTTTCCTGAATTGCTTTGCTGTCCCTCTTTTCCAGTAAGTTTGTCTCATTGATAAGAGGTGGCACCGCTTTCAGTGCAGCAGGTTCTTCTTTTGTCTTTGAGATGGCTACACATCACATCTTTTCAATTTCTTGTTGACTGATACACATACTCTTCCTTAATGGGAGTCCTGAGTCTTTACCCATTCATCTTCTACTGTTTGTGATTTTTCTTAGAGAAATAAGAGCATTTTTTTATACAGTCATGTTAGCTTCTACACTTGTTTCAGATGTACAAAAGAAAAATGGCCCGTATTGTTTTCTAACTGATAGTTCATTAATCTTTCTCTGAGAGCCTGTATTCTCTGAATAATTGTTTTGAGATAATGGTGGGTATTGTCACGTTTTTCAACTCCATGCGCGTTAAGCTGGCTCTAGCTAACTGAGTTTTGGTAAAACTCTTCATAGTTCTTGCATCTTTTTCTCCAAATTCTGAGCACTTTTGCAGTTCATGATGTTGGCTACAGTGTATTTTTTTGTAATTCTAACTTAGAAATCTGTATGTCTTTCCATGTAATTTGATTTTATTAGAGCATTTTGGATTTTCAATAATGTCTGCAATGGCAGAGGACCATCCCTCTTCCAGAAACCAGCTTATTTTGCACAGAAAGTTCTATGTGCCTTGTCAACGTTTAGCTCTGGGTCATTTAATAGTGTCCGCTGGAGTGTTTTGATCCCAGTTGTGATGCCTGGTCTGTTGCTGGAGGCAGTTGTTACGTGCTTGTCTCCTTAGGCTTGCACTAGCAGCACACAGTTCTGTGTTATTGCCGCCTTACTGTACTCCGTTGAAAAATGTATGGCTTTTACATTTCTTTTTTTTTTTTTTTTTTGCATGGAGTGCATTTCTCCCCAGATTCCTGTGTTGCCGTTTCACAGTCAGCTTCCTCTGCCTGAAGAAACTAAAACCTTCCCCCAAATCTCAAATGCTTCAACATACGCTACTGTCAGGCACCTTCTGACAGTCTCTCGTGATGCCCTTCTCAGATGAGGCCACTGACAAGCAGCTGTGGAACAGAAAGAAAATAACATACGTAACATGAATAAACTACTCATTCACTACTGATATGGGGCTAAATAATCAGTATGTATCTCGTCCTTCCATCACCATAAAAAGTGATTCTCTATTTTCAGTTTTCCTAGGACTGCATTAAAAACCAGGTACTTGTTCATTCATTTTAATGCTGGCAGACAGTAAAGGGAGATACTTGGGTGTTGTCATCCTAATGGTGTTTTTCAGATATTTTATATTAAGTGAATTGAACTAACACATCTTAAAAAGAAATCTGGTTTACCTGTCAAGACAGGAATATGAAAGCAACTAATTCAGTGCATAGCTGGAAAATAGGAGAATGTCAAAGGTGGCTCCTGCAAATGCATTGGGAGTCAGTGAGTTTTGCTTTTGCAGATATTTGTACATATGCAGTTAAACTGCATGGGCAGATAGATATTTGGGGGAAATTAAATTGCCACAAGGTGGTGGAGACAAGCCTGGCATTATTCATAGGTGTTGAACTGTGATCAGTAAAGCTTGTCTTGCCCCTTGGACTTTCTCAGCTGGAATAATTTATCTACAGCTGCTATGCAGGAAGACTTGCTTTACTAAAAAAAAAAAATTAATAAAAAAAAATCTGTTTTGTCTGTACTAAAGTCTAAAAGATTTATATACCAGAATTAATTCACTTTAGCTTGGGATTAAAGCTGGGCCATTTTGATAGTGCTTACTGTGTGTTTCACCTGCTTCTTCCAACACATTCTAATGCTGGAGCTTAGGAGAAGAACTGGATTGCGATGTCCCAGCTGGTAGCACGAAGACCTTGGGAGAACAGGGGTGCTGGGCCTGTACTGACAGCCTGGTGGCAATTCCTTGGCTTGGGTTATTCCCCCATGAATAAGATGGATCAGCAACTCTAGCAGGTGCCCTTTGAAAGCCGTACACAGTTGAATTTTGCACCCAGACTAGCCCAGCCCTAGGGTGCTCACGGTTCCTCCGGTGACACATGATGTTGGTATTTCACATATTTCATCTGTTGTGTGTGTTGTGTGCTCCTGTCTCTGGTCTCTAGTGTGTATTGAGGGGAGGAAGCCAGAGGAGGAAGTGAGGCGTAAGTGATCAGTCTTCTCTGGACTCTTACATGGTTGCCTGCAGTTGAAGATGGCTGTGCCAATGCAGGTGGTTCTTTTCTGTTTTATTAAAAAATGCATATATGTTTAAGAAAAATGAGATAACTGGCCTAAATATGCTGCTGTATGGAATTTAAAAGGAAATAGGTTTGTCCCATTACATCAACCAGTATATAAGATAAAATAGATTTTTGACATCTGATGTCTGATTGTTCTGTTAAGGCAGATTTCTCAGTCTCTTGCTGTAAATGTTTAAAAATGCTATGTCATAAAAGCAGTCCTTTTCTATTCCTTCCGGTGTATTTTGGTTTCTTTTTTTCCTGATTGCCAAGGACTAATCTGGGTGGAGAAAAGGACTTCAGAATAATTTCCTAAAAAAAGCTAAAGGAACTCAGAAGAGAGGGAAGCGGAAAGTGGGCTGTGGTTCCTGCCAGCTGGCCGGAGCTCAGCCCCAGCGAGACAGCCCGTGCTGCCAGTCCCCAGGAATGTGCTGGCAGCCAGCGCCTTACCCAGCCCACCCTCTCCCAGGTGGGAGAAGGCAAACGAAGCAGTCCTTTCCTTGCTGGGATTTGCCATGTGATATATTGGACTATTTTAGATATATTACATTAATATTTCTGGCTTTAAATTGGGAACGGCTGTGGTTAAAGTATCCTGGATTCTGTGGTCGAATAGTTGGTGTTGGCAATTTCTGTGGTCACATATTTGGTAGCTAATGCTTTTTATGAAATCCAGATTTTTCTCCTCTGGGATAATTGTGCCTCCGGAGCTAATGCTGGAAGGCTGTCGCATGGTCATGTTTGTTGCTTTCTCCTTGAAGATCACAGCTCTTTCTTTACTTCTACCACAGATATACCAGTGGGAAAATAGCAGAACGGTCCTGTAGCTGCATCTAGTACGTCTATCTGTACAAATGATCTCACATTTTCCCCACAATGTTTTGTGCTATACTGTCAGGATATTGATTTGCTTTAAAGCTTGTGCTGAAAGGATTCCTAGTGAGTGCTATTGGTTTGCTTAGGAGGTGGAATTACTCATCTTTTCTGAATGAGAAGAGCTATGTTCTGAAATACGCCGTTTTAATTCAGTGAAGCTGGGCTGGTTAACCCAAGCAAAAGATCGCATCCAGTGAGGCCTTTTTCATTCAAGGGAGAAATGGCAGTGGCTGACTGCTGAACGGGACAAATAAAATTAGCTGTTACGAAAAAGAAAAACATTGGGTGTATTTCTGCCCTAATGGGCCATTTCCCACCGAGAACATGATGCAGGCGTGTATTTGATGCCAGTGCGGAAGGTGGTAAAATTACATAGTACGGTCCAGCCTTTTCAAGGGCAACTCACACACACATGTCATCGCAAGACAGTTTGAATTCTTTCAGCCTTCAATAGACGGATATTTGTTACAAATCTAGGAACATAAAGAAGGCTGCAGAAATTACACAAATTGAATTTAACAATATTTCAAGGAAGCAGACATGGTGCTTTGGTTGCCCATAGCCTGGTTAAATACATGTCATGTAAAGTCTGGCAAAGGTTGACAAGAACTGTGGGGTGTTTTTAGAAAAGGGGAAAAAGGCAGGGAACAGGAGCATAACTGATGCCAGTGAGCTCAAGGAACCCAAAAAGGACTTTTTAAAGTCTACTTTTTGTCAGGTTGTACATTTTGCTGGCAAAAGTATCCTATTATATATTTAGATGTTGATAAAGTTCTGAATTTAGTAATGCACCAAGTTTTGTTTAATCAATCACCAGTATACAATAAATGCTGTATATTTTAAGTGGATGTAAAGTATGTTTGAGTAAAATTCATATATATGTGTAGAGAGGAGTACTCTATTTTTGCTTGTACTGTACACTAGTGGAAAAAATCACAGGGTACCCCTTGAAAGTTTTTAACAATCAAGTGCTTTTCATTTACCAGTGACTATTTGCTGTTGGAAATCTGAGTATATAGCCATGAAGGCCAGCTGTTTTCTCCTTATGGCATTAGTAAAAAGAAAAAAATGAACCAATGTGCCTTGTTTAGAGTATTTCTGGGACAAGTTTCCCAGAATTTTCCTACTGCTTTTTCATTTCTTTACATAAAATACCCATAACCCCTCTTCCTTGATGAGGTGGCAAAACATCCAAATATACTGGCTGATTTTTATGAGATCAATTTCTAGCTCTCCTTTTCTTCGTTGTCCTGAAATGCATCTTTCTGCCTACTAATTGCTAAAAGGATATGTAATCTGAGAGTATTGGAGAGTATTCTGTGTTTCATTAAATTAGACAGAGACTGCAGTGAGAAAGTGGATGATGATGACTCTGGGCCGTTCTCTTCTTTCATCCTGATGTACTTGGGGAAAGAAAGAAAATAACCTGCCTTGCCTGTGTGAGACTGGTTTGTGTGCAGGTTTGTGCATGTGTCTACGTATCTGTACGCTGTATAACCAGGAAGAATACCGCATTAAAGGTAGTAAACTTTGTTCCTTTACTTCTTTTGGTTGGCTGGAATTTACATTTCAAAATCATTCACCATATTGGCACGAGTGAGAAATTTCACTGTATGATCTAAAAATCATGTGACTTAACAGCGTTTTGGAGAATTAAGTAAAACATCAAAAGCTGCCAGACTGGATGAGAACTCACAAAATTTGCAATACTGTGTGCGTGTACTGGTACATCTGCCACTGGATCACTGAAAGAGAGAGCCCCTGGAGCATCAGTCCGACTATTGTGGTGTTATAGTCCTTTTCACGTCCCTCTCCTGCAATTGAAACTTGGCCTCCCGCTTACTGTTAGGGGAATCAGCCCCTCGGGCATCTTTATCTTTGAGATTGTCTGCCCTTCAGGTGCTGTGTTTTTGGTGAATAAAGGTGGAGCGTGAAATTCCCATCTTTTGAACTCCAATTTGAAGATGAAAAAAATTTCTTGATTGGAAGGGAGCATACTTGCTAGAGCAATAGCAAAATTACAGGATTATTGTTTTCAATCCCATTACATCTCTAGGCAGACGGGCCCAATCCATGAAGGAATTTATTTCTCTTTTGGCAGGAAATCTCATCTGGATTTAATCTTGATATGGGACATAGTAATACAAGAGATAGACGAGCATGAATTATGACAGCCCAACTAAGAAGAAAGGTAAAAAGAAAACCAGTGAGAGTACATTTTTATAAGCAAGCAGGACAGAGAGCTGTAATGAGTAAGTGAGAAGAGCAGAATAAGAAGTTTGGAAAATGCATTTTGTGGAAAGGAAGACTTCTATTTTAAAATACTTTTTATATTACATTATGTATTTGGCAGAATTTATGATTCCTCTAACTTTAATGAGAATGCAAGCCAACGTCCAGAGTCGTTGTAAACTAAGAATCGATCTTTTGCAGGGTTTCCCTCCTCTGTTCCTGCTCATTCTTTTCCTTTAAGTTTCAACATGTTGTTTTTTATAATACTGTTCTCACTCCTGGATTGTTGATAACAAGGGTCTCTTGTCTTTCTGTAGCTCTCAGATACTAGGTGGTGCTTTTATAATGCTTTTTATCTCTGTAATACTTTCCAGACATTAACTAAATAATCTTAACAACACCCCATCAAGGAGGTAGAGTAATTCAGTGATGTTATTTATCAACGAGAAAGCAAAGGAAGGCAAGTGAAGCAAAAGGTTCAGAAAGACAGTACAGTTGGGAATAAAGGCCACTGGTATTTGCAGATCTGCCTGGCAACCAGGTAACTGTAACAGATTTCTCATGTTTAAAAGCTGTTCTGATACTTTGCTCCTAACTGTAATATTTCTTTCCCAGTCTTTAATTCTCATTTGGTTTAAAAGAAGCCGGAATGGGCTTACGACTAATTGGGCAAATTTTAGGCAACTTTTTATTAAAGACAACCTTGTTCACTAGAAGGGTTTCTGGCATTCTTCCAATCCTTTTGAGACCATTTTAAGATTCTCTTACAATGTAAAGGCTTTCTTAATTATTGTGCTGTTCATTTTGCCATACAGTATACTACATTAAGTTTAACATTCCCCTCAGCTGTCTCTTGGGGAAATACAGTAACGGTTATGAGAGAGATATCTATTGAACCATATTTTAAGTAATCTCTATGCACTTTAAGTAACTTTCCAAAAAGGAGGTTAAACAAGTGAAAAAATGGTATTGTCAGAGGAACAATCTTTAATAAAGGCAGGAAATAAAGTATATTTTTTTAATATATCATGTAAGGCATCTACAGTGAACTTCATTTACAAAGAAAAAAATTCCTACCCTAGCAATATATTGAGAAGTGAAATACCATCCCCGCTTTCAGTTGGCCTAGTTCTTCTTAATTAACATATTTACTAGGGATTTATCAGGTCTTAGAAGACTGATAGGGATGCTCTTTTATGTAGAATAATTTTTGTTCTAATCAGTTAACTGTCAGACCACTTGTAGACTCTAATAAAACTGTGGTGGACATGCTCAAAATGCATACAGAGCAGATACATTTTCCAAGGCGGAAAACCATTTTACTCCTGTCCTTTCTCTTCACTTCATGTTTGTTTGCAGTGATGGAGCTTGTCCATGCACTGCTGAGGGAGAGACTATCAGAACTTAGGTTTTTAAAAGATTTCTCGTCTTTAGATTCCACATATCTTAAGTTGGGGATGTTTGTTGGTTTCTTGTGTTTTGTGTTTTTTTTTTTTTTTTTAATTTTTTTTAAAACTACTTTGAAGGAATGACAAAACCTTTCCCTTTCTCCATCCCTCTCCCCCCACTTCCCATTTCGCCAGGAAAAAAAAAAAAACACTCTTTCTAGATTACAAAGTAATTTTGTGGCCCAAAATAACCCACCTTTCTCAGCAACCCTCCCTTTCCTCTTCATCTCAGTTCCCCCCCACCCCTACTATGCTTTTAAATATAGGCTTGAGTACCCGCCAGCTGCATACCCAGCCCTCAAAGCACAGTCTGTGGGGGATCATCTTTCTGCCTTCGCTTGCAACCAGTGAGGAAAAGGATCCTGGAACAGTGGAGGATATTTCATATTTTGAGTTCTATTATTTAATTTAATCTCCTCTTTGCTTACTTGGCAAGGCAGCTGATCCACCAAGAACTGCACATGTCAGATGTTTCGCAATTCGCTGTGGCTAGAAGGAATCAATATTGTGCCCCTGGAGGCTCAAGTTGAGGATGCTTTACTCCGTAATCTACCCTAGGTCTCCAAATAAAACAACAACAAGAATTTCGGACTTGCTTACCGTAGTTCTGCAGGATCAGTAAAGCATTTTGGGCATAGACAGCTGTTTTCCTTTCAGGATGTGGGGGAGTTGAATCATGGAGTGTGAAGGCAAAATAATTCCACGATAGAGGCTATTAGGGAAAATTTATCTTAATGGAAGGAGACAATTCCAAACAGAATGGAGAAGTGAGTGGTTATGGCTCTAGGTGAACTATCAAAGATGATAATTTGGCAGATTTTCTTCTTTGCTCCATTTGTATGATTCCAATGAACAGAATGGTGTGTTTCTTTCTGTTGGGTTTAATCTAGCTATGTGCTATGAACAGGTGAACATGATCTCCACAGTGAAACGTTTCCACCTGAAAAAATTCCATCAGGAATAAATCAGTTCAGCTGTTCACTATTTGGTATTTCTGGTCTGTGGTTCGGGGCCATTGGAAGTCACATTCTCTGATGATTTGGTGTGACGGAGGCAAGTGAGAAGTCAAGACAGCCATGTGAACCCCTTTGATGAGAACTGTCCCGTGAGTCTCTGTACAAGTGTTCATCTTTCACTTCTGCAGATGTTCAGGCAACAGCAGAGATACGCATCCACAGAAACGTCTAAACATAGAAAATACTATAAATGAGAAATTGCTTGTAGATGTTAGAATTATACAGGACTAATAGTCTTGAGAAAGTATGCTTCTGGCTTGCATAAATGTGTGAAATAATTCAGTGAACTGGAGAGGAGAGGCATCCTCTAACCCTTACATGTGCCCTGTTCTACCAACGTGTTCTGTTTTCCTTTGCACAGGAACAACCAGCTTGGTTTGCTGTGGCTCCTCGGCTCAAGAAACTTGTGCTGACTGGGATAGGGGGATCATTTGATGCAGCTTCTTGCAGTGCTTTTTAGAGGTGAGTCAAGTCCTATGTGCTTGAGCGTGTAGGTGATGCCCAAACTAATTTTTATTTTTAATTTTGTAGGCATGGAAGGGGTAAGGTCAGATGGTCTAATGGTACAGCCATCTTTTACCTCCTTGGATACTTAAAACACAAAGCTCTTTAAACTACCCTTGTGGCAGCCGACATGATTAATGAGAAAGGGTCAAGTACTGCACTGATAACATCATAGAAATTGATAGAAAAGGCCCGTTAAGTCATCTTGTCTGTCTCCTTGCCAGCACAGGATTATTCCCTACGGTATATTTTCTAATGCTCTGTTCACATTGTGTAAGAGAATCATGAGTTTTATGGCTTTGGCCTTTTGACAGTACACACGTTGTGGAACTTACTGATTGTTTTAGAGGTCTGAGTAAGACCATGTTTCATTGCCTGAAATTGGAGCAGAAACATATTAGCAAAAATTACTTAGAATTATGTAAGATTTTAATTAAAATTGCTAAAATACACAAAGCTGAGCCATAGCAGATGAACTTTGCAACTGACAATTCTTTAGCTGCAAACTTTTTTTTTTTGTCTAATAAACTATATGAGGTTTAAAGTAAAATAATCTCTGTGGTTCTGTCTTTCTCCCTCTCCCCCTCCTCTTTCCATTTCGATATCTTTCTGTCTTTCATTTCTGTCCATCTGGAGCTGCAGTTGAATTATGGCATATGATTTGTATAGACTTCTATCTCTCCCCCTGGATTAAACCTTCTTATTGGTTCCCTCAGCTCCTGGTGCTTACTCACACTCTTGCTGCTTCTCCACCCTGATTTTTCTCCCATGGTTTCGTCTGTTTCCTTTTACTCTGTGGGCTCTCATTCAATCTAATTTTCTTCCTTGGTTTTAGAAAAGGAATGTATTGGTTTTCAGCTAAGAGTTTTTCACTTCATAATTTTGATATTTGTCTTTTTTTTTCTTTTTTTTCCCATCTTCCCCCCCCCCCCCCCCATCCTAAAATACTGTTGTCTTGCTCCAACAGAGAAGGAATTAGAACTGCTTATCTTGCTGTGAAATGGAAAGACTCTGTTCCAAGTCGCCATCCGGAAGTTTCTGGCAGTGAGAAGAAGTGTTAACAGCTGCCGTGAAAGGGCTACTGAACTTGGTATTAGTACAAAGGTTATTTCTGCCTCAGCAATGTGTATAATTTGCTAAATTAATTAAAAATGTATTTGCTTCCCTCAAGAAAGAGCAGAGTACATCCACATGGAATTTTGCTCCATGAATTGAAAGCAAAAGAAAGCAAAACTGAAACAGAACAAGAAATTCTAGAGCAGAATACAAATATGTTGAAATACTGCCTTGGGCTGAAAAAATGACTCCTGAAATGGACACTTATTTTTACATGCACGGTGTTTAAAATTTAGTTTTGGTTACTGATCCAATCAAGGCAAAAGACTATTGTAGCCTTAAGCCACAGTGTAACTCCGTTCAGTGTTCCACTGTTAGAGTTTTCATTAAAAAGATGTATTTTGACATTCTGGAGTGAGTACACCCATAAAGAGTGAAATGTTTCAAGTATAAATTATAGGTCCTTCATCTTACAAAGCAGGGGCAGACTGCAGCTGCTTCAGCGAACTTCACTGAAACCTCTGAATTCTAGTGAAGCTAAATTGAAGCTCGTTGCTTTGCTCAGTGCAGATCCCAGGATGAGAATCTTAATGATATCCTTTAAAAATATGGGGAACTCTGTTCAGGGTGAAATGTCGCCGACGTCAGCACCACCTTCCATCTTGCTTTTGGTAAGTGAGCAATTACTTGTTAATCCCACTCTAAAGCATCTGTAACCAATACCTCTACAAAAATCTGTGCCTCTGCGAAAAAACTTTGAAAAATAGGCTGTAGTTAGAGCCGTAAACAATTTTAGTTTGTTGCTTATAGCAAAGAGATAATCATGCTGCTGGGTTCCTGCTTTTTGAAAGAGAAAATGCTCCATGGTTTGGCATGAAGAGTCTTAATTCCTGAGCAAGAGGCAGCATGTACGGTTTTATTACCTCACAGATTAATGAAATTTAATATGACGAATGCCATACTGTGGTGACAATGAAGCCCCTATGTTCATGAAATGGCACTTTTTTCAAGTAACAGCTCTGGCTTGGACCTTGTGCTTTGCGTTTTCTAGAGATCTAAGCCAAAGTGGCTTTTAATGGAGGGAAGAGTTTGTTTTGGTTAAACAGAAGCCAGATACGAAATTAAAGAAAGGGTTCAAAGGTCGCTATTATATTTTGGCAAAGATATTTTCTTCAATTTTTAGCTTTTTATTTAGAGACAGCTACACTTTTTAACACTTACTCTCTTATCTACAGGGAAAGGCCTAATATTTGAAATAGCATTTAGGAATTATAGAAAGAAATACAACATGCGTTTCCTTTTAGAAATATAAGAAAGTGAGGACTGCCTCGATGGCAGGCTAATTCCATCTAGTTTGGTATCTCATTTTTGACAACTACCACCCTCAACTATTCAAAGTGCAGGGATTCAGTTTTATTCAGCTGCGGCATACTCTGTCCCCTTGCTTAGGTCTCATCCTGTCTGATTTTTTTATAACCACATTTATATCCTTCTCCCACTCAGGGTTAGATTGTACCTTGTGCCATAGCTCCAAAATAGGATGCAGCAGGTCAAAGCGTGTCAATGAAGTGTTTCTAAGCTTGAAGAGTCATTGCCTCCCTGGGACACCCACAGCTTTTCCGTTTCTCTTTCACATGAAGTTGATTAACTTCAGTCCTGTTTTCTGTAGGGCTCGATGGAGTATTTTAAGTTTAAGCTGGCGGTGAGTTAAAAAAGATGTGCTCTTAGTCTCTTCTGAAAGGATCCCAGTCATGACCTTGATTTTCTTTAAAGCTTTTAGGACTCCTAGTTGGGTAACCAGCCCAGGGATGTGGGGCAATTTTTTTTTTTCCCTTCCAACATTCAATTTCTAGTCATTTCTAACAAAACCAAAATTTCCTGCAATGGGTTTCAAACCTGCAAGAAGCCCTGCAGAGCATGTTGAGAAGTGGTGCTTCCTTGCACCGAGAGGAAACTTGAGGTAAAGTTTCACAAGGAGTGTCATCTTTGGACATGGCACCAATGTTCAGACATATGGTCCAGGGGACCAAAGCTAGGGCGGGTTAGAAAGGTCTCAGATACACAATTCAAATTTTTCCATTGATTTCTCAGACAAACTGGTATTGCTGGCTGCAGCAGCCCTTCCAGTCTTTCTCGGTAAACGTACAACAGATGGTAGCATTTTGGCAATTAAAAAAATCTTCCAAACAGCAAGTTTTATACTTGAAATCTGTTATGTCTGTGGCAGTGCACAAGAAACCAAATAGTTCTGTGGATTTTTTTTCACTTTTTAATGATTTGTGCCCATTACAAATAGGCGGATTTGACATCTGTGTAAAAGCCATGCTAGTGGATCCAGGCTGTGTGATTTACCTCTGTAATTGTCCTAAGACTTGGTACAGGTGGCTTTAATGGTGGTTATGGTGTTCCCTGGGTAGCAGTCCTGCAGACTAGGAGAGAGCAGGAACCTCCCCAGCACACCCGGTGATTACCAGTAGATACCTTGCAGCGTGTATTGTTTGGAGTGGTAAGAATAAAAATACACCTTACATATCCTGTTCTCTGTAAAAAGAAACTGGTTTGGATTTAAGTTCTGGTTTTGCGCTTTTAATCTGGAATGTGTGTTGAATTTTTCTGCTGCTTTGCATAGCTGAGCTGCATAGCTGAATTAAAAAAAAACACAAACAACTATCAAATACTGGATTTGTGGTCCTTTGTGTAAAGAGGCAAAATTGGCAGCTTTAACAAGGAATGAATGGGCATGGAGACAACTATCCACTTGTGTCTCCAAGGCAGCTCCTTCAGATAGGGACTGAGATTTATTGGCAGTTGAGGCTTTACTGTGGAACCTCCTCTGGGAATAAACTCTTGTTGTCTTTTGGCATTTTCACTGTTCTAGGACTTTTCACAAACATCTTATTTTGCATTACTTTTTTTTTAAAGACTGTTTTCTAGCATGCCTGAAGAAGGACAAAAATTAGGTGTTTGCGGAGAAAAGTAACAAAGAGGAGGTCAAAATGAGGTGGGTTTGCAGATCCATACCTCTTCAAAATCAATTTTGTCACTTGTCTACATACAGTACAGAAGAAAGCATAAGGACCTGTGGTTGGTGACAGTGCTGTTGCACATCATAACACTTTTCTACCCCATTTAGCAGTAATTTCTGAGATGAACAGTGCTCTCAGAATCTGTGCTGAATGTAACATTGGAGTTAGAAGGAACTTTGTAAACAAAGGAAATGGAAAGTTTGGTTAAGATATTGTTGGCTAAGAGAAAAAGGCTTATTACCAGTCTGAGTTTGTTTTGGGTTCTTAGTCAGCTTGGAATTAAAATGTAGGTTTTCTATGACTGGAAATATAATAAGAAAACACTGAAAATTTCCTCTACATAGCAACATTGGAATTTAAATGTCTGTGATATTATTCCATGGTTTTTTTATGAGTGATAAATTTTGTTGTTAAAAACACTGGATTTTAGAATATACATTTCAAAGAGCATGAAGGCTGGCCTTGGTTTCATATGCTAATGTACAAACTGTCCAGTTGTCTTTAAAGCATCTGGGTCTCTATAAATGTGGACTAAGTGGCAACAGGGTGGAACAGCTAAAACTTTAACATGAAATTGCAGGTGGAAAAAAAAAAAAGAGAGGGGGAATCACCCTGAAATCATGATAAATGTGCTCATGTCTGAAACGTAACAGCAAACACATATGCAGCAGCAAGAATCTTCAGAAGAAAACCAAAGAAAGTACAACTGGAAAAAATGGGTATTTTACTGAAAGTTCCAGTTTCTGGAATAAATAAGGTTAGGACATTATACATAAATGTGCTACGAACAAATCTCCTTAAGTCCTAGTTTACCATAGATTTGATCTAAAATAATGTTTGAAAGAGTGCACTGTGTTACTTTTTCAGATTATGATGTGGGGTAAATGTTTTCATTTGAAGTTTCTCTGCCAGTTGACTTAAGTTTTGGAGACTTTAATCTCTCTACCACTAGAATGCTATAACTAAGCTCATTCTAGATAGTATTGATATCTATAGAAGGGGAATTAATTTGTTAAATGAGAAAATGGAGTCTATAAATGGGACACTCTTATGCTCTAGAAAGTAATGGGAATTTTACTGGGAGTTTTACTACTACTTAAAGCCTAACATGGGCATGTTCTGCTCAGATACTTTGACAAAGCTATGAGAATAGGAGGATAGTGGAGATGTCAGTTTTTGCCTTTTATTGTTTGTTATAATTAAAATACTGGGTGTGTGCTTTTGGAAAATATCTGAGAGATTACTTCCATGAGTTTTGCATTTCCAACTTTTAGCTACAGCCCAGTAATCTTGATTATAGATTCAGACGCAGCTTCCGGCTGGAGTTGTGGTCCTTGTGGGGAAAGAGCAGAACTGAAATCACTAGGAAAAAAGTATGTGATTAGCTGTCTGCTTTGTGTGTCACCAGTGTGGGATGGAGACTTAATGTAATACTTTGTGTTACTTTTATCAGATTTTGATCATGATGTAGTTTGAGCAATGAATTACTCTGAGAGAATTCTACTTAATCTGGTGGCTGTGTGTTAGGAGAAAAGGTTTTTTTGTTTTTTTGTTTTTTTTTTTTTCAAACAAGGATATCATCGAAGACTTCGTTGACTTTTTATATAATAAATTTTGTTACCATGGAATTGCTTTTCCTTGACTTCAGCAAATATTTATTTCTCGTGCTTGACATTTAATTATTGTTTTCCCCTTTGGTTTCCTAAGGGTAAATTGTGTTTGAATCACTCATGGGAAATTCTAACTAAAGTCATTAGTGCTATTGTGTTAACTCTTAAGTACCAAAATGACTCTTGAAAATGGTATTTAGCGATTAAAAAATTTTACTTTTGTAAGAAGGCAAATGTTGGCTATATGATCAGAAGAAAAGAAAACAAATTTCCACTTTCGTTGCTATGTATTCCACAAAGGACCAAGACTTGACGTGGTTCATGTGATCTGCAACTGTCATGAAGCCATATGACAGCCAAATAACGTGAAAGTTAAATACGTATGTACATTATTTTATTTTCACTTTGCTAGGAAAGAAACATTATTTGCACCTTAAAACTGCCTTACTCCTCCAGTGGGGATTTAGTCAGTCTATAAACTATGCTAGACCGTTTCCCAAAGAAGCTGTGTGAAACAGTAAGCATATAGAAATCAATCTTTTTCTAGCATTTCCTGTGTCCTAACTGGACACTTCCCTGAAACAGAGGTAGAACATTAATTTGCGACATCTAATCATGCATTTAGTTAAATGGTACAATCATTTTATGGTTTGTTTTTTTCTTCTCCTCTTATCCTCCATTAAAAGCTCTGAGAAATAGCAGAACTGACAACTTTTGTTGTTCATTTTCACAAACAACACTTCATGTGGGTATAGAAGTGGATAAGAGGTAAGGAATTTTTGGCAGTACTAGCTCTGTAGTTCCATTTAGCTATACATCTGTTCTCTTTTAACTGAGGGCCTTCTTACATTTACAATTAATATTTTATTTGAATTTTTATAGAATTCTACAAGCCTGTTTGCTAAAGTTCCCTTGAATAGGCAATGGTCATGGCTGCCTAGAGATTTATTAGTAGTCAGATGACACTCATTCATTATTGATGACTTTTGAAAGGTACAAGAGTAAGCCACGCTCTTGAGCATTAAATGTTTTCACAAAGTATGATATTTGTATAGCATTTAAATCCTCCATTTTCCTTCTAAAGACGTGTTGAATGCTTACTGTAGAAAAATAATATTAACTGGGAGTCCTTTGGACCTCTTTACTAAATTTGTCTATTTTCAGTGGTTTTATTTATTGAAATTTAACTTAAAGCTAGTGAGCTTGAGATGGAGCTTGAAAAAAATCAGGATCTACTTGACACTTTTTTTTTTTTCAAAGAACCTGGTACTCTTGCTCAATTGCCCCATAACTTAGATTTAGTCTTCATGTCATCACTTCTATCTGAGGGAGTGTGAGAACACAAATGGCTGCCAAGGAGAGGTGGCACAGGCTGGTACTTGTTCCCTTTAGCACTGATGTCATGAGGGCTGGCTGAAAGCAAGGCGTTTTTTTTCCATTAAGAGGTGTGACTTTTTCTCTAGGGGTTGTGTATCATTTCAGGTGTATTGTAATTAAGACCTTTAGGTTCTTAAATGTATTATAAACAGAACATGTGGTGTTTAGCTCTGCTATCTGTATGAGACATTTGAGGTTTTGTCTAATAGTGTAACTACCACAGTCACCTGTTTGATCATCACCATTTATATCCAAGGGTAAATTTTTCTCTATATCTCTCCAGAGCAGTTCTTTCCCCCCCCCCCCCCTTTATTCTTTGTTCAGTTATCATCTTTCCTCTGTTCTCCTCATTCCTATTTCAAGGAACCTCTACTGTTTCGTGGCCAAAGCAAGACAATGGTGTTGGATGGGGACTTGCTGACTCCTGTGTTTTGATCTGAAGACTGTCTCGGTTCAGTCTGTTGTCTGCTGCCTTCCACAGGGTCAGGTTTTGATCCAGATAGGACTCAAACTGACTCGTGGGCCTTCAGGCCTTAGCTGTTTTGGTTTGCTGCTGAATGGTGTTCTGTTCAAGCCATTCAATAAATACCACTTGGAGAGAGGGATTTAGCACACAACTTTTGCAAAGATGGACTTCAGCTTCTCTTTTTTAGTGTTTCGGTTTATTTAGGGTTTCCAGTAGTATGGATAGTGTTTCTCAGTCAGGAGGTCCGGAGCATCTATACTGTTAAGTAATCAATACCACAGTTATTGACAGAGGTGGGTGTGTATTTCCCTTGTGTAATTCATCCACTGCAAGAAGGGCCATTTTTTATGAAAGTGGGTTTTTGGAGACTGTGGTTCTTACTGTTTGTCAGTGAAATAACAAGACAGTTACTGCATTTGTGACACTGGTTTAAGAGTTTCTCTTCCCTCCCTTTACCCTCAGCCACACGTACATTCCCATGTAGCAGTCTGCCATCTTGTCAGATGTGCCTCCTCATCTGCTCTGTGGGCCTGCGCTGGTAACCAGCTTAAATATTCCTTCCGTCCCTTTATTCAAAATGTTCGTTTAAGGGCAGATTTCATCAGTCCAAATTGGCACAGCTGACATAAGTAATTGCAGTATGTGGCTGGGAATGAACATATGTGGACAGGAATTTCTGAAGCCGATTTTGTTGTAAAGGTAAAGTCTTGTTAAACTCCAGTGAGAATTTCATGTTTGTCTCTTTCTGTGTATGATAGAACAAGGAAAACTTGTTTCTTCTATTTCTTCCCTCCAAATGTATTCATTTTGTGAGAGTTAGAATTCATCTTCTAGTCTTGTGCTTTATGCGCCATTGCTTGTAATAATTGATTAATAGAACGAAAATAAAATACTTCTTACACACTGTGTTTCCTCTGTTGTTAACAAGTAAAATATTCTTGCTTTAAACGGAAAATATTTGAAACCCTTGATTAAGAACAAACAGGTGTTTGTAAGAATACATGAAAATGCTTTTTGCTACTGTGTTTGTATCATGTGCCTCTCTTGAAGGAATAGTTTAAATGACAGCGTTATAATTATATATTCAGAAACGTGCTAAGTTTTTCAGGTGAGGAGTGTCCTTTAGAGCTAGGCGACTTGCAACCGAAGATACCAGTACTGCTGTGAGCTCCACATAAATGGTGCTAGTCTAGTCCATTTGTGCTGAGTTTAAGGAGCAGACTGCTGAAACATAGTACAAGTGATATATAAAAATGAACTAAAGGTGACTGTGAAGACCATGGAAAAAACAACTGCATCAAGGAGATCATATTGCTATTCATGTGTGTCCAGAGATGTAACCATCAAAGACATTTAACTTTCATCTCTTGCTGGTTTCTTTGTGGTCTTAATTTTTTTTTTCCTTAGTCAAGGCAACAGATGCTTCTCCTGGGAAATACTGAGTAAAGAATGGTTTGTGAAGTAGATTTGGAAAAGCGTGTTGCATGTTTGAGCGAGCATGGAAGAATAAAATTTCAGATGTTTAAGTGCTTATTCTACTTTTATTTTTCCAACAGTGAATCATTCAGCATCTAGATCTTGATCTGACAATCCTTTTGGTGTAACTTCAGTGGCACTTTTGGGTGTGAAAAGAGTATATGGATGACTGTTACTAAGCTATGGAAAACAGATGACTAAAACTCTATGATTTGGTACTTTATGCATTTTTGAATAGCATTGTCTTTTCTATTCCCCTTGCGGCATTAAGAATCATAACTTTTTTCATTTAAATTCACACAGTGTACTCTTACAGTCTTCTCTCTCTGATCACCTCTCTGATCTTGCCTTACGGACCCCTTTCCATGTGTAGTCTGCTCTGAATTAACTTACAGATGAATTGGGTCATGGGGAAAGGGGTACTTTCTCATATTTCTGTCACTGAAAGAATTTCAGTTAGGTACAAACAAGACCTTTTTTAGCAACAAATTCTTGCTTTCTAGCTTGTTTTGTCAGACCAGAAATCATGCTGGGCAGAATGGTGTGTCTCATTCCAATGTGTGAATTGATGACTAAGTTAAGATGTGTTGAGGAGTGTTTATATCATCTATGAAAAGCTCTGATGCTGAGTGGTATTCTTGTTGTCTGCGTGTTCACAGAATAATGAAAAGTTCGGTGGTTTCCTCCAAATTTTATGTATTGGCAGAATGATCTGAGACACAGATTGCACACAGCATGTGGTATAAACTGCCTTGTTTTCTCATTTTAGAGCACAGTTAAGGTGCTTTATGATATTTTGACTGCATGTATTTGATGCTGTAAACTGCTTTTAAGACTGTTATGCCTTTGTAATGTGCTGATGTTGCCTTATTAGTAGCTGCATTTTTTTTTTCCACAGAAGCATTTAGCTTATTGGCATTTGTTTTTACTGCTGGCACTTTTTTTCAGCATTAATATGTTGCTATGCAATTTCACTAGAAAAATGTTATGGTAAGCTGACTTGAAATGTCATCCTGTCTTTACTTTCCTACAGGTTTTATGGGCTTAAATAAGCACCTGAATAAGCTTTTGAAATGTGTCAGATAATGTAATTTCACAATGTTATTGCATGCTTGTTGCAGTTGGCACTTCATGCAACAAACTGTTTGTATGGCTGTTTGCCTTTCTGGAGCATTTTAAAAATAGTTCTGAACTAGAACGTAAACATATTTGTAAGCGGTATAATTATTAAGTTATTTTTACCAACTAATTTTGGACCAGAGATGTGTTGGCTCTGGAGTATTTTTCTGATACTGGTTTATGTTTTAGTGATTTACTGAATGAAAAAATTAATGGTGGAAATACTTCATATTTACCCAGTTGGGCAGACAAATGCCCTTCTCATCAGATTTCTTATTAATAGTTCTTAAGAAAGCCAATTTTTTGTTGGCCAGGGTTCATTTTTTCCCCTCTCCCATTGGCTATTCCTAGGGAAACTTGTTTCCAAACTAAAGAGTGTTAGTCATGTTTAAATGACATATGCATGGTGATTTTTAATCTAAAATACATCACAGAGGCCAAACCTTATCCATATTATATTTCCATTACTTGATGTCAGTCGTATTTTTCATTTTTTAAATCTATAAAGTACATTGGAAACTGCTTAATAAAGCTGCTAGCTACACTAGCTGAAAACAGGGAAAAACACTACTGTGGCTTGTTCCTCAGTTACACTGCTACCAAATAATTTCATTTGAACATGAGTATACGACCTTGTGCACAGAGATGAAAGTGAAAAAAGGGGTGGTTTGTCAAGTGATTTTTTTTTTAAACTTCATTGAATGCGATTACTCAGGGGGTGGGGTGGGTGGGAGGAAGACACTAGATGAAGCAAGGGAAAGATGATCAAAATTGCAGTACAGCTGACTAGCCACATCCACTGTGAAGGAAGCCTGCGCTTTTCCGTAGATCCATGCGTTTGGTCATGAAAATGTATCTTAATGAAAAAAGGTCGCTTATACTGTCCTCATTTCCTCATCAGTTAGAGCTTCGTTTCTATCAGTGAAAACAAACATGCACATCACATCCTGTGAGCAGAAGGGTAATGCTGATGAGGCAACAGGGGTGAAAACCATAGTGTGATAATGAATCCCAGATAATTTCAGCACTATGTGTTCTACACTTTGGGTAGAGTTATACTACAAAGGTTAAGGGTGCTTAAGCAGAAGATCTAAGTTATTCTGGCCCAGGCATGTGGTTAGGCCTACTCGGTTGGCTGCGAACCTTAAATCATTATCTGTAGTTCAGGCATGCCCAGAGTTACCCTTCATAAGCATGGGATGATAATTTAGAATAATTTTGCCAAAATAATGATCTGCTCATTAACGTGTCTCAATATTTAGGAAGATTTAAGGTTGATCATAGGAGATATTCAATTCCTTCTTTATAAATTATCATCTGGCCTAGTTCATCATAATTAATTTGTTTTTCTTTGAATGCTACAGGTGACCTGCATTATGTTGTGGAGATGAGGGAAAAGCTAGATTTCAAGTGTGTGATCGTCTTTGCTCTGTAGTGGGTAAGTGAAGAAGAGGTACCTCTTTCAGTTTTCCTCGTTGATGAGAAGCTTTCTGCTATTCTGGCGCTGAGAAGCTGTGACGGCCAGTCTGTGCACTATAAATCTAGATGATGTCTGGAACGAGGGGAGACATTTCCACTCTCTGTGTTTTCTCATCTGATATTAAGTCATTGTTTTCAGTGGAAACCTGCTCGGGGTTGTGTCTGCTGGAGTAGCTCGTTCTGTGTGAGCGAAAACATGTTCTGCCTCACTTCAGTGTGACTTGGAGGGAGCTGAGCAAGGTCAAATTTTTGGCTTCCTGATTCTTATGTACTTGGTTGTTTACATCACAGTATATTTCCAGATATCCTAAATCTTGATTCTCGGTGTTATCCAATACAACAGCTGTTTCAACCTTTCTGTCAGAAGGTCCCTAACAAGTCAGTACTTCTATGTTTCTGTGGCTCTTCAGCATGAGATACTGAAATGTGCCTGTAATGAGCTAAAGTTTTTCTTACTTAACATTAAGATTGTTATGGGAAGAAGGGAGGCCATAAACATTCTTCTATTATTTGGAAGGCCTCACGCTTTGCTGCATTGTTTAAAAGAAAAAGGAAATTGTCTCCCCTCTGCTTATATTTGTCCCAAGCATTTATGAAGTAGCCTTTTAATCTTTTATTGAAGTTGGTTATAGAGATGTTTAAATGCTAGAAGATTCTCGGCACTTAGGAAAAAACCCAATGTGTTGAGACGTATGTATTTTATTTTTACTGGAAATTAGTGAAATAAAACATGTTTAGTCTAATTAGATTCAAGTTTTAAAGTACGAATATATGTATAAACATTTTTCTAAAATGTATTAGATGAGGGCAGAAGGGCTTCAGGGTGGTTGGGGGCCTCTAGGCATGACTAAAATATAACTGACAATGCTGCCAAAGATACCAGCATGAGTGTTAAAGCTGGAATTGAACGGTGAGGTCTGAGAACTCTTAGTCTTTCCTGTTAGCTTTGACTGGACTGTGCTCTTGCTCTTTTGTAGGAAACTCATTCTTTCAGTCTGTACTTTTTCTTTCTTTTTCTGCCTTGAGGGCTTCATTACTTCCCTCATGGTACTCTCTGCTGTCTTGAATTCTGGTTTTTCATTTCCTTCAGTTTCACACATTTCTGTGGGGACTTCTTCTCCACCCCTCCCCCCCCAATAAATTAGAACAAACTTTTCCCTACTCATCTTTTATGTTAACGAACTTGTGTGCTTCCCAGCTCCCATGACTTTATTCTGCTTCCAATATCAAGACAAAATTCAGGCATTCACCATCATCTTCCCCTGACAATTCAGTTTCCATTGTGGGAGCCACTGCACAGTCCTATGAGGTGTCCATGCTGTTTGGTCCGAGGACTAAGATGAGGAGTCTAAGCACCTGTTGTCACTGGGTTTCTCTTTGAGACAAACTGTACCTTTCAGAAAGTGTTACTCTAAATGAGTGGAAACAACTCTCTAGTAGGAAGGCTTCTGTTGCACAAAACTAGTTAACTAAACCTTTGTCAGGTACTTTTCTTCTGAGTGTTTCCCAAATAATAAACATTTTAAGTATAAAATGAGAAGTGAGTCTTAAGTTACAGAATCACAGAATTGTTTTGGTTGGAAGAGATCTTTAAGATCATCAAGTCCAACCATTAACCTAGCACTGCCAAGTTACCGTGAAACCTTGTCCCTCGGCAGCACATCTACATGCCTTTTAAATACCTCCAGGGATGGCGACTCAACCACTTCCCTGGGCAGCCTGTTCCAATGCTTGACAACCCCTTTCAGTGAAGAAATTTTTCCTAATGTCCAATCTAAACCTGTTCTGGCACAGCTTGAGGCTGTTTCCTCTTGTCCTATCACTTGTTACCTGGGAGAAGAGGCTGATCCCCATCTTGCTACAGCCTCTTTTCAGGTAGTTGTAGAGAGCAATAAGGTCTCCCCTCAGCTTCCTCCTCTGCAGACTAAACAACCCCAGTTCCCTCACCGTGCTGATGGACACTTGAAAAAAAAAAAAAAAAACAAACCCCACAGTGGAAACCCACTGCAGCTGTAGGAGTGGGCTGGGTTTTTTTATAAAGAGAGGATCAGGGCCTGAGCTTGAAAGGCAGAGACCCCCACCTGTCCTGATACCCATTCTCACAGGAAAATACTGCTCAAAATAGGAGCTAAAATATTTGTAGGAAAGGTGCATGCCTCTGGGCCTCACTGTACCTAGAATCACCAGCCAAGTGTGTAGACTTACTAGTCTTTGCAGAACAAGACAGGCAGAATGCTTCATTTATGTATAGGCCCAATATAATTGAATAACTAAAAATGGAAAGTTTTTCCACTACCTACAAGGGGATAAATTCTGGGGCTAGGGGCTGGTGCCAAATACTCTCCTGTACTTGATGCATCAGCTGGGATCTGGCTGGTGCCCTTACAAAAACAGAGCACATGTTTGCACACATTCAACATCCCCTCTGAGATGGTTTCCTCCAACTGCCATTTAGGTTGTGTTTGGCACCTGAGGTGTTTCAGAGGAAAATACAACACATTCTTGATGACATACTGGGGGGAGAGTATCGAGGTCTGCATAAATGAGGTTTTGATCCTGGGAAATACAGTAGGTAAAATGATGAACAGGGGTTTACTGTAGCTGTGAGCCCACACCTCTCAGGATGACTAATGTGGGGCGTGCAGTACCCATAAAAATAGAGCCCCACTGGAGTGCCTAAAGATTGCTTAAAGAATCTACCATTAGTCACGTGCGGTATAGCACAGACATTTTTTATGCTATCCCATATCATTTAGAAGAGATCAATGAGTTTATGATTAGCAAAATGCAAAGGTGAGCGCTTTCATTTAACCAAGTTACTGTCTGGTATTTGCCGCAATTTCATGGCGCTCTAGGCCATGAAAACTTCATATTTTAGGCTTCAGCTTTGTCATATTACCCTTGCCATTTTCTCTCCTCCTGAGGTATCTGAAAACAGTTAAAAACAATATATCAAACGGTTAAAAACAATATATTATGCGTTTGTGATTTTATTTTTTGTGGACGTAGAGAATTGGCATACCTACAAAATATTCAGATGTCCATGCTATTGAAAATGTTTATCTAACAATTTTTTTCTTGTTCCAGTTTAGTCTCTAGTGATTTAATCTTGTCTTTTTTATCCCTGTGTTGAAAGCGTTGCCAAGATCTCATAATTTTGAGGCATGTCAGCATCATCTGCACTGTTCCAATATTTCCATCAAGTTCTTGACTTTACACATGTATTTGTTCCTTTTAAGTAGCAATTAGCAGAAGAATCCTTGTGGTCTTTTGGAAAGCTGGGCTATATTATTCAGAATGAGAGCTCAAGCTTATTGGGAATTTTTATGACAAAGTCACTTTAACACCAAAACCTGCCATTTTGTCAAAACTTTTGATGGAAGCGTACCAGTTTCAACAAAACTTAAAGCTGGAAAAGTTTCTTGGCTCCAGGATACAGTTCCTGGTCAAATCCAGAATCTGCCACTACAGACCAGTTTTGGGATTTGGTAGTTTGAGTTCCTGATCATTTACTTAGGTATGCAAAAGTGGAATCGCAGCTGGAGAAGAAAGAGCTTTAAAAGCCCACAGGCCCACAGTTAGGGGGCTCTCTTATAACTTGAGAGGCTGAGGGTCTGAGCCCCTCTGCCGCTGCTCTTGGGACCCGTGTCCTGTGTGCTCTGATTAGAGTAGCGAGTCCTGCTTTTCTGTAACACCTGAAAGAGCTTGGTTTGGTGACTAGAAAGCTGTTTCAAGTCTCTGAAGGTGGTTCAAACAAGATAACAGCTTCGTGTTTACACTATTTAAAAGAAGCGTTGAATAGGGAAACTTGAGGGCAGCCTACATTTAAAATGCATCTCCTCTTCCCACATAATGGATCACTTCTAATTCATGTTATTGCATAGATTGTGTTTCATTCTATGAAGGAGTCAGCTTTATTACTATTACATTTGTTTTTTGGTTCAACTCTGTGGGTTAAGTGTTGGAACAACTTAAGCATCGATATACAAATTTTGATTTTTTTTTTCTATTTATTTGAAGGGAATAGCTCTTAATAATAAAACTAGAACTATAGCCTAAGGTGTAAAATAAGAAATACTTGGGGAAAATACTGCTGTAACATACCTCTGCACCGTGAACTAATCTGCTGGAACGCTCTTGTAAACATCACACAGGGTTAATAAAAGGTCGTGCCAGTTTTAAGGTAGTAAAAGTACAACTAAATAAAGCTTTTAAGTAGAGTCTTTAAGCTGTCCAACATGACACTTGCCAGAAAGGATCAGAGGACTGTGCCACTTTCTCAGGCTGAGAGATGCAACCGTTTTAGCTGCCTCCCACCTGGCTCAGCTCAGTCAGATGTAGATGAAGGCTTGTCTATAGCTCTCAGCAAGGCTGAAGCTCAAAAGCTGATCTGTGATTAATAATTACAAGTAATTGGGGATAACACTGGAATTTAGGCTTGTGTGTTCGTGGTTAAGATAATGCATTCCAGAAAGATAGTTGTTTGATAACAAATAAGATTGTGTGTCTTGATTTGAACTGTTATGGGAGTCAGAAGAAAGCTCGTAAACCTTAATGCTGTAGAGCAGGTCCTTTTGTGTGCAAATATTGCAGGCTCAAATTTTTCCTTTGTTAATATTTATAGAACTGGTAAATTCTTTTCTGACTGAAGGGGCTCCCTGAAGGCCAAAACTGTGTGGCTAAAGGCAAAGGTATTGAAGGGAAAAAAAAATTAAAAAATTGAGAGTGCATGAGAAGCAAAGTGATATGGAAATGTGTGAGGATTTGGGCAGGATAGCAGTCATATCTAGTCGCTGAAGGTAGGGGAAGAGTCAGGATCGGTGTGGGCAGCCATGGCAGGAATTTGAGAAGAGATTGTATCTGAGGCAGAACTCGTGGCCCCAGGGGTTTGTGCCACACTGGAAAATGTCACAGTTGCAGATGATTAGTTGTAATCCTTCACCTTTCTGTAGTCAAAGCTAAGCTTAAGCAGTTCTTGGACGGCCAGTTGCTTTATTGGGTCTATCAGTAGATTTTAGCCCCATAGACAACAATAAAATGAAGGGTTGATGTGGTGGAAGTAGGCTTGTCCTTGCAGGTCATCAGTGATGATTGCCCCCCATAAGGCTCAGGAGGACTTGTTGAGTCTGAAGTTTTTGTTCTTCAGCCTCCTGTCTTAACAGAATTTGATATTGGCTCAGTGTTACGTACTTTTTGAAGTCTGAATCTTAGATAAATTGTCTGGTTAGACCAAGCTGAACAGTAATTCCTTTTACTGTGGTATGTTTAGGAAGCGATACAGCTGCAGAATGAATGATGCTGAGCTGCTGATAACTGCTTGATTTCAGAAACTGGTAATTGGTGATCACAGCACATTTTAAACATCAGAACACAGAGGTACAGCAATAAATGTAATTTTCACCAGTTATCTGGAGTGATTGTTTTGTTCAGTATTGTTTTGCTGGCTGTAATGCTACCAGTTGAGAACTCTAGCTGATGAACATATCCAAGAATGAGCTCTGACATCTGAAGTCTTGAAATCGCATATTAAGGCCTTACAATGTGTTGTTTTGGCTACCAGGTTTATTTGTATTCAGATCTAGTGAGGTCTCTACCAGGTCTTTCAAAAGGAGGAATGATGGTAGATATGATGGGTTAAATATTAATTTCAATCATAGGTAAATCGTTTATTGAAAATGTTATCTGAAGACAACTGTGTTTGATATAAATATTGCTCTTGGGGTGTGAAGGGGGAAGCAGAACTCATCAGGAGGGAAAGATACACCTTTTGCTTTTGTGAGGTTGCCTTTGTTCCTACATCTATACCATGGGCCCAGCTGATTTATCCTTTAAAAGTGATCAGTCTGTTTAGAAGATATGATCCTTAGACGAATCATCCTCTTCCGCAGTTTATGGAATGAGACTTAGTGAAGTCACCAGGTTCCTTTGCCGATATCCTAAAATGCTTTTTCTCTGTGCTTGTCCATGACTCTAGCCCCTGCATGGGTCTGTAGACCTTGAGAAGGGGCCAAGATATAAATTTTCATCCCTTTTTTTTTTTTTTTTTTTTTTTTTTTTTTTTCCCCTAAATGGGCAAATCTTGAGGATGTTGTTTGGACACCTATTAAATGATAAACCTCTGCAACTTTCTGAGAGTCTTGAAATCTCATGTAAGTCAGGCCCAAAGCGTGAAACATACTGGTTGCCAAGAAATGAAAACTCTTAAGAGAATGTTTCTAAAGTTTTGCTTTGGTAGACACCTCAAGTCTGCTGCTATAAGGGAGTCATTGTTTTATTATTTTGACTAACACAGCACAGATTATGGACAAAAATAGAAACTCTGAGGTACCTGCCAATGCTTCTTGTTGAAGTGGCTCCCTTTAAAGAAAATATTTAGTTGGATATAAAAACACAGCCTGATTAGGTAGCAATTTGGTAAAAAACATCTGGAAAATAAATGGAATCCTTGAGATCAATATCAGTCTCAAGAAGCATGGATACTATCAATTTTACTGAATGGTGGGAGTCTTAGAACCTCAAAGAGGAAAAAAGCTTAATTGCAGCGGAAATAAACCAGTTCAGGAAAAAAATCATAAAAGTGCTGTGAGTTAGGTCTGATCAAAACCACACTGATGAGAATACTGGCAAAAGAAAAGACAGAAAGATTTATTGTGTCTATCAAGCATTGAGTTGTGTTCTGAAACACTTGTGTTTCCATGGGCTGGGAATTACTGGAATAAAACATTTACTTAGAAACGGAGTGAACACGCAGCCATTATGCTGATTGTGGCATGTTTGTAGCAAAAAGGAAATGTTTTGCAGGCAAGGATGGGTTATTGGACTGGGATACATGATTGATTTCTTTTACTACTGTAGACTGGATTTCAAAAAATAACTTTTCAGTGCCAGACACGACATTATTGACTACCAGCTACAAAAACACAACGAAGGGGAGGATGTATCATACCTGAATATAACCTTCCAAGAGCATCATAGGTACGCACAGAGTTGGAACGAATCACTCTCTGAAGGTACTGTTCTTTCACCGCCCTCTGCAGCGGCTGCCCACACAGCTCCTTTAGTCTAGGTGCCAACATCTTGGGCAGATTAGTGGAGATGAGCTCTGTCACAAAATTCACAAAATGCAATCGTTGCAAAATCTGAGAGGGCCCTGGCTTTTTTTCTTCTCCCCCCACTCGGATGGATTGTTTATTGTATTACCTTGTGCTACTCTTCCTATTTTAAAACTGAAAAATATGAAGTTTGTTACAAAACACAGTTTTCTCGGAGATTTGACGGAAATACGGTGTTTAAATGTTAATGTTTATGAATGATTTGGGAGTTCAGCTAAGTTAACTGTCTTGCAGTTGATCATTTTTTAAGAGCCATTCAGGTAATGAGATAATAGTTGTAATAAAAAGGAGAGGTTTTAAGAAGCGAAGGATCAAGGATCAAATAGGATTCTTGATCCATGAATAATATGAAGATACTATTTCATCTGTTCTCTAAAGTAAATTGTTCAACAGACCATAATATAAACCAGTGTTAGGCATCACACCAGCTGGTAAAATCAGTGATTTTACTGCCAATAAGGAGAATAAGGCAAGTGGGACTGGCTGAGGGCATAGTACAAAGAAGCTAAGGGTGAAAGGCTAAAAATCAATCATTCCTAAAAAAGGAAAAGGACAACTGTCATTATCAAAGAACTGTTATTGCTGAATAATAACCTGAATGACCAAACCAATGCAAAACTAAACCAAGTCAAAGCAGGATATTACTTATAGCCTAATTCAGAGTGCTTTGAATTATATTAAAAAGAACCCTTGAGTTGAGTGTTCTTTGCACCTGACTTAATTGTAGAAGATAGAAATAACGTTTTGGTCAAGCTTTTGATAATTTGTTAACAATTTAATACAGGGTAAAACATGGGACAAAACTCTTGAGGGTCACTGCATTTACATAAGGAATATTTTTGTTTTCTGAAGTTTTCTTATTTCCACATTATTTTCAAGATTTTAAAAAGCCCAGTTTTTTATTGCTCCCTTCAAATAATTTTTGCTTTGCTTTACTGTCGAGAGAACAACACAAGACAAACATAAAGAAAAAAAGCCAAGAACATGAACTGTACAAAGCATTTATAGGAAACATATAGGAAATCAGCTTTGATGTTGCTAATAAAAGAGCATGTGGAAAATCTAGCAATAGCATTGCAAAAATATTACACATATAAATCATTAAAAAGCAAACAGGGCCAGATGCTGCTGATATGATTTCAGCTTTGTCTAATGTGTGAGGCAGGTGCTTTGTCGTGTGTGTGTGAACATTGGTTCTGCATTCATGTGATTTGGGACAGGACTGGAGCTTGCTGCGTGTAATGCCCGTTCTATACAAAAGAAACCCAACCAGGGTGTGAAGCAGGAGAGGGCACGTATAACCTTGTGTCAGCCCCTCTGGGATGGATCTTTTGTCCGTTGAGGAGTCTCGTAGAAAAAAGTTGTAGTAGAACAGCTGGAGGAAAATCTAAATGTTAATTTTGTTTTGCTAGTCGTTTAAATGTTTCAGGTTCACCTAATTTTGTTTAAGCCAGCTAACCAGCTTTATGGTAACTTCCTACCCTGCCCAGCACATGAACGTTCCCTCCTATCTGCTGTGTTCAAAAGATTGACCTTTTAAATCAATTTCTCATCTCTTCAGGGTAAAAAGGCTTGGGTTGTCTGCTCATCTCCTGAGACTGCCTTACCTCTGACAAATTACTGTTAAGTTCTCACTGCAGTCAGTGTGAGGAGAGAACAGCAGGTGAGTTTGAAGTTTTCTTGGTATCCGTTTACATTTATTTTTAAAGATCCCGCATTATTAAAGTTCCTAGGATTTCTAGACTTTTGGCTTAAAGTATTGTAAATAATTTTGTGGGTTTTTTTCTGATTTTCCAGCCTAAAAAAGGGTCCGTTGTATTTAAGTGTGTAACCTTGTATTAAAACGAGTAATAAAAGGTCATATTTCAGTTACTTTTTAAAAAAATCCTTGTAAATGAAAGGAGGTAAAATCTCTTTAACGATATGACTATATAAACATATGAGAATCTGAAAAAAGATTTATTTTTTTTTTTCCTATGTATTAGGTCACATAATTAGATGTTAGAGCATGCTTGGAAAAAGAGCTATGGGAATAAAGCAGTGGCGCTCAGTGCAGCTAATATAAGGCAATGGTTGTGGTACAAAGATGCCAGAGAATATAATAAAAAATATCTGTTGTGATCTAAATTTAGTATTATCAGAATCTGGGGAAAATTATGACTGAGAAGTCATTAGGGCAAGAACAAAGTCTAGTGCTCAGAGAAAATAGCTGATGCCAAGCTAAAGGCATCTTTATTTACAGATGATTCAGATCTGAGTAGTATTTCAGAAAATTGCTCTCTAAAAATGGAAACCATCATCATATTGAACTTCACATGGAAGTGAGAAAACAGGAAACAAGAGCCCCAGTACTGTCAAAGCAGTCCATGTGGACTGGCCTCTCTTGTGATGTTGTTTAAATATATATACATGTGTATTTACAAGGGGACAACTGGGTTGTCTGTATGTGTGTGTGGTGGTGATGATGGGAGGGAAGTCAGTGGAAGCTGGTTGGGGACAAACATTAGGAGAGGTGGGTGGCGGGCAGCCATAGCCAAAGAATATGGTGATACACATCTATGATTTAAACAATGAAAGACTAGTGTTTTTTGTCATGAAGAGTAGATTTTCATAGTGTAAAATCATCTTTTTATTGTAGATTATTGAACTTTATATATGGCTGGAATACAGCTCTGAATGTCACAATTTTGTAAAAGTTCAGAATATGATCTGGTTTTAGATCCGTGGTTTTCATCCACGTTCACTAGCGATAAGGGGTTTATTCGAACCCCAGGTTTAGATAGTTTCAAGGTTGCTGTCATTCCAGATGCTGTCCTGCATTTCTGTTTCTCGGGCCCATAGGTGATTAAAGTTCTCCGTTGCTTTATGCCTTTTGCCTGTTGTGGTTTGCTAGGTAGTTTGGTCTGGGTATAGTGTACCTTTTGGTGAAAATATTTTAAAATAAAATTCTCAGTATTTTACAGGCTTTTCAGAACTACTTTCAATGATAGACTTCATAGCATACAATCTGAGCATTGAAACTTTGATGCAATTTACATTTAAATTGATAAACTTGAAATAAGATCAAATGAATGTCTCAGAAATATTCTACGTAATAATTACCTTAAGAATTTTGAATAGCTGTGTACCTTATGTGACCGCAATGTGTCTTTAGATATTTGATGACTATGTAGTTGTGCTTTGACTCAGATTAAACTTTGACAAGCATCAGTATTATGTTTTTTCTGAACTGGCCTGAGCCATGCAGAAATGGAAGTTCTAGACAACACAGCCATGTCTGTATTTTCTCTGGAATGTATTGAGTAGTTGCAAACTTGTTTGAACTCCTTATTTCAGGGAGCTATTCTTTTGACAAGAAAGTTATAGAAAGCAACAAAACTGTCTAATTAATAGAAAAGCTCAAATCTAGCCCTATGAAATGGGTGAGAAATCACACATCTCACAGTTTTGTGAAGTGAAACTTTGTAAAAAGAAAACCAACACTGAGCTAATCTTCTTTTACTATTATTTATTTATTTTGTGTCTGTTTCCATGTTTGTTACACAATGTGTAGTTTAGTAGGTTTTGTAGTCAAAACAATAGATACTGCCCCCATTACCCTGCAGGTTTCTCTGAATTTGTAATATCTTCAGTTGTTTTCTTTCCATTTAATATTCTTTATTTATGGTTCGCATGGAAAAAGAAAAAGCCACTGGGGAGTTGGAACATGGTTTTTATTATCTCGCTGTTGTCAGTGATGGTGTATGAAAGCATAAAACATCTTGAATTTTGTAAGCTAAGGTAATTGTATAGGAATCTTGATAATGAATTCTTGTTTTGACTAGTAAATGATATGGTATGAAATTCATCAACATAGTATCTAAAGCGTGCTCCAAAATGGGTAATTTTTCATCTAAGCAGCACTTTGAAGTGCACTCTACGTGTTTTCTGTAGTATCTCTTGACAAAAGAGCAAATTATAACTGGGATGATGTTTTGCTGCTTTCTTAACATGATCCTCTAAGCAAAGCCTGAATACTGTAGTTAAGCTGAGTGCTCTTTTGCTTGGAGCCATTTGCGTGTCCTTTTTCTGCTGAAAATCTAAGGCCGGGAAGAGAAACCATGGCTGCAGTTGCTGACCCAGCCATCACCGCAGAGTCTCTTTTTCTGCTTTGCTGGTGGGTCCCTTCTCGTTTGCAACTTCAGAAAGATAAAACTGCATAGGCAACTGGGACTGGGGAAATCAAAAGTGGTGTGGGAAGAATTTTTGAACTTTTTAAATCAGAAAACTAGAAAATTCCCTTCTTTAGTAGTGGTCACCAGATGGCACTGTTATATATGATGTCGCATATTGCTTCTTCTTGCCTTTAAGCAAGATCTTAATAGTTATTATCATCTATTGTTATTTGTGTCCCAAGACAATTGCTTGAGAGGAAATGTAGCAATAACCAAAGTTGCTGCTCTGTTGCCCCTATTTTGAAGGGGTTGTTTAGACAGCGTTGCTTCCGGAGAACCAGAAGTTTGTGCGTAGACTGAGATTACTGAAAAGTACGACACCACATAACGACTTGTGCAGATGCAAAACTTGTGAGACAAGTTATAGACCACTTTTGGAAAAGGATCAATGAGTCTTCCACTGAGCAGTGGTATTGTGTTAAAATTATCTGGTGATAATCTCATTCTTACACTTGTGCTCTTTAGAAATAGTCAAGGTAATGGGAGAGCTGAAGACATCTCCATTGTGCTTTTATGGGAATGGGGATTGATTTGTATTTTTGTTGAGGTTCTTTATGCTGACTTTATTTGGTGGTTTGGAGCTTTTTTCTTACTAGTTTATTCTTTACAATATTTAGATTCTTCAAAGTTTAAAGGAGTTTTTTTTGTAAGTAGAATGTCATTACTTTTACTGAGTTCTGTGACAAGCCTTAGTCAGTTTTTAATGGAATTATTCAAAAACTGTTTGACTACTAAATACTGTAATACACTGATGTTAGCTTTCAGCTGTGCTTGTTGTATCACGTGCAAACCAACTTGTTTTCACCCAAAGTAGACATACTTCATGTTTAAATTACTCTTCATTTTCAGGTGATTTATAACAGATGGACGTGCAAAATAGAACTAACATACCTGTACTGCAAAATCATGTTTGAAAGGTGGTGTGGCAGAGCTAGAAAGACTTTAGGTATTTGTAGCAGAGTATTGCTAAATCTCTGGACTTCTTTGAGTGGAGACACAGTTAAAAAAAAAAAACTATTGAAGGAGGAGGGAGCATTTTTGTCTCTTCTGTTCTTTAAATGCTTATCCAGAATCTAGCAGAGAAGGAAGTCCAAGTGATGAGGGAGTATACAACTGGTGACATCTGATGAGACCTTTCACAACTGCAAGGCATTTCACGATGCTTCGCACCTGTGATGCAGGTGGCTCTTAAAAATCTGCTTCTTCTAGGAAAATGTTACAGCTCTAGAAATCTACTCTGTTCTCCTTTAACTGTAATATTATATCAAACTGCAATATCCTTAATGGCTCAGAGAGACAAGGAAAGCATTCTTGTAGCAAGTGGACTGTTCTGGCTCTTGGGAGAGCATGTTCAGATCTCCTGGTAAATCACTGTGTGCCTGAAAGGCCATCTGATACTAATCTGCTCTCATCTTACACTGGAAAGGGGAGGAGGCTACTGGAGTATGTTAAATAAAGATTAGAGCTGGACAACTTTCAGAATTTATTCAGTGTTCATTTCTGATTGAACTGGGACTAAACAATTTTATTTTTTTTTGTCACGATTTCCCACAAAGTGAACAAAGAGAAGTAACTGACTTTGTAATAAAACACAGAACTGTCATCATGTCCACAGTGTGTCCTAGCTGTGGGGTTTTGCTCAGTAGCTGGGGCTCCAGGGGCAGCACTGGGACATGGCAGCCTCCAGAGGTGGCCTCAAAGCGCAGTCAGCACTTATGGGGAAGGTGGCATCCGTTGCTCCCTGCCCCAGCCATTAATTTCAGCTCACTTGCAAACATTCCTTGCTTGCAAACAAAACAGGAGTTCCCCTTAAAAAAAAAAAAAAAAAAGTATCTGAACTGTCTTTTATTAAGATTTGGAAGTGACCATAGTAGCAGAGAGCATATAAACAGCTAGGGAGACAGAAAACTGGTAAATAAAATTAGCTGAATAGAAAGAGGGGATTTATTAATATATTGCATCTAGCCTCATTTCAGGGCTCTTTCCGAACTCTGATTTTGAATGCTGCTTTCTTTGTCTTAAAGCTGTGCTAAGGAGAATAGCTGCTTGAATCATTTAGCCTGTGAGACATTTTCCATTCTGTTTTCAGAGGACCACTGAAGGCACTATCAGTGACTTCCCAAAGTTGTGTTTTGATTCTAATTGAAGAGTTTTGAAGGATAACTGATTCCCTAGATCCACACAGCTGTAGGTTTTTCTATTGAGGTGGTCAATGAAAGTGGCAATTACACTGTTGGTCACTTTTTTTAAGCTGTAGATTAACGATTTAAACTTGGAAAAGGACAAAAGTTTTTTTCACGTGGGCCACTAAATGATGTTAGAAAATAAAGAAAATAAAATTCTTAAACTACTATCAGCTGAGGAAGAGTTCTGAACCAGTTAAATAGCCTGAGAAAGTTGCATTTTATTTGCAGGAGAGACTATAACATCCAAAATGTGCAGTTATCTCCTCTGATTCTTATAGAATCATAGAATAGTTTGGGTTGGAAGGGACCTTTAAAGGTCACCTAGTCCAATCCCTTGCAATGAGCAGCGACATCTTCAACTATGTAGGTTCCACAAAAATTCCATTGATGTTCTTCTCCCCAGTCAGGCTTTTACTAGATCAAATGAAGTTAACAGGCAGCAGATTTAAAACAAACTGAATTAGGTATTTCTCCACACAGTGAGAAATTTACACTCTGCAACTTATGGTTAGAAGATGATATGGATGCCAGAAGTTTACATGGCTTCAATAAAGCAACCATGAAAGAAAATCTCACTCGGAGCTATTAAAAACAGCGTTACATGAAGTTCAGGAAGTCTGAGAGCTGCAGATTGCTGGGGCTGGGAGGGTATCAAGGAGGTACCACTCTCTACTTCTGTCTCGTTCTCTTCCCATGTATTTGCTGTTGGCTGCTGTCAGAGAGTTTAGAGAGGGAACCTCCATCTCACATTATATAGCTATTCTTATACTGTCAAATACCACACCAGTTTTACTTCTGGGCTATCAATAACTAAATAGAATGGCTGGTCTTGTGGATAAACAAAATAGTTGCTTTCTAAAACTACTTTGAAAGACATTTCTGTTTTCTTCCGGTGAGTAATCCTCTTCTACTTCTTGGAATTGTGATCGGTTGATATATATGATTAAGTCACAGCTAATAATCATGTATTTTTTAACTGTTTAACACAGGCAGCTACTCTTAATTTGTGTATGCGTTCATTTTCTCCGACAGTGCTTGTGTATTGAATAGCTAGACTTTAGAACTGGTTCCTACATAGTTTATAAGTGTGGTGTAGGAGAAGGTGTAAGAATTTCTTGCTTGACCACTCAGCAGAGAATTCTTTGCTAGAGGAGACTGTCACATTTTTTAGGCCGTGCTTTAGCAGGGATTAATTAGAGGTCTGGGGTGTTTATTGTGCTGTTATGTTGGCATACTTGGTGTGGTATGAGTTGATACCAAGACAGTGTGCTGTGTTTGTAAGAGTGCAGTGTTACTCAAGATTTGACACAAGAAAGAACTGATGCAGGGCACTCCTCACAATAGAGAGCTGAAACTAAAAGTATGAAAGGAATAATTGATCTAATGTATTTTATGATTTTAGAGGAAACCTAGTGGCATTTGTACCAGAAGACAGTCAACCCTTTATCATCAGTGGACAGTCAATACGTGAAAATCCATGGCAAAAATGAGACGTGGATGTATAACAGTGATCTATTTACAGTGGTGACCCACACCAGCTTATTTCAGCAAGCAAGTTATGACCCTTGAATGCCATGAAGGACTCTTGAAGAAGGCAGTATGAGGTGAAGAAAAGATTATATCTTTACGTTTCACACATATAACCTTTTTCCATCAAACTCTTGAAATGCATACTCCAGAATTTTTATAAAGCTGTCATTGGTAAGGGCATGAGGCTGTGTGAGGCTATGCTTTGGTTTTGGTGGTGGATTTTTTATTTATGGGGGTTTTGTGTGTGTGGTTTTTGTGTTGGGGTCTTTTTAATGGCTTCTTGAAAAGTTTGCAAAATACTATGCTGTTGCCCACAGGTACTTACTTATTCATTTCAGCAGATCTTACCTGTTCCTGGAAAACACTTTGCCAAATTATGTGTAATTATATTCAGTAATAAGGTGTATGTTATATGGGATGATCTGGCTCATTTGTGACCTCTGTGTTTAATTGGTTCGGCATTTGTGCCTGAGCAAGTGAGTACTCAAGCAGTGTTGGGGCATTCTGTAGGAAAAACTGTCAGTCTTCATGTGTAGAGGCCTTTCAAAGCTGTGGTCCTCAGGAAACTCAGATCATTGTGGTGAGACTGGGATATAGACGCTTGTTTCTGACATGACAGACCCATCGTAGTGGTTTCCCTACTGCTGGGGATCAAAAGTAGTTTCAGGTTTCAGTATTACCATGTCCTGGGTGTGATGGTGCATCAAACTGCTACAAGTTGCAAAGTACGTCTCTCTGTCTTAGCTTTCACATAACATCTTTTTCCAAAGGAAATGCCACTGCGTCAGGGTGTCACAACCTCTTTTGCTCATTTTCCACATTCCATTCCAGTTGTTAAAATGCAGACTCCAGGTCCCAGTTCTCCTCTTGGGAGGTGAGTTTGTCAGTTAGTGCTTGGCATGACATCGGTGAAAGTCATTTGAACCATTCACAGAAGAATCTAGCCTGGCCTCTTTCTGTTGTTATTGCCAGTAAAAAGTTAGTGAAGTCTGTGCATGGCACCTGAGCCTGGCAATGGGTGGTACAATGAATGTATGGATAAGCAGAATTAATTCCAGGCAAGTTTTGAGGGAACAGTTGAAAAAGTCTTTAATGATTTTGCATTAGTTCTTGCCAGAAACCATGAAAAGGCTGTAGTAAAATATCTTCTTATTTCTGTTTAACATGAATATGAAAGACATGCATTATAGATTTTTAGTAAGTTTATTTCTGAAGGAAGATGCTGTTTTGGCTCTCGTAATTTGTTAAATAACTTGCAGACTAACAGTCAGTTAAGAGGTTTGCTTGGAGGAACTGGTGCTGTATATCTGCCTTTCCCTGGATGGGCATGAATTCTGTAAATGTGAAATGGTTTGCTTTTTTTACTCTGCGGATGAATTGGTCTCTTTAGTTTAAGGCCGGTAACAGTCAGTGGGTCTCTCTGTGGCGAGCTCCTGGAATGCTACAGCCAAGGATTGGAGGCAGTAGTTAAATAGTGGCTTCCAGAAGCTCCTCTGCTCTGCTGTGAGCTGTGTGGCAGATGGCCTGCACAGGGTAGTTAAGGGCACAGCTCCCTAATTCTTCACAGGATCGATGCTGAGTAAGCAATACTTATATAAACATTAAGAACTCTAAAAAATGCTGTGGAACAAATATTTATACTATCAGATGAAATCTTTGATTTCTCTGATCGGAGGAATTTGCATGGCGCCAAGCAATGAGTATTAAAGAACGAGATTAGAAAAATACTAGGGTTGGTGTGTTTTCTATAAAACAATTACATTCCTAAAATAGATATATCCTCTCTCTTGTTTGTACTTTTCTTGCTATTGTGAAAGTACGCACTGTTTTGCTTTAGCACCTGACACTGCTTTCATGCATTGCTTGCAGTCCTGGTAGAGCTGAAAAAACTATCCCTTTGTCCAAGAATTTTGCTTACTCCTCGTTTCCTTCTTCAAATTTAATTAGCTCCAAAGACTCTGAAACTTTGAAAAGAAAACAGCAACTTATTTTGAGAAGGAGTAGAATATTTGCCCCCTTTTTACCTTGTCCTCTATCCAGGTTTCCCCTGCCAGACTATCTCGGCTGATGCTGGCTGCCCGTCGCAGTCAGTAAAACCATCTGTGGCCATGTGTTCGGCCAACATTCAGTCATCTCGCATTAGCTGGCAGGTAGCTTGCGTCTGCCCTGGTGGCCATTTTATATCATTTCTCTACGTGCCACCTGCATGTGTGCTTTAGGTATTGCACTGGGCTGTGGCTCAGCAGTCGAGGGTTGGCTTGCAACATGACTTTAAGTCTTCCTTTTCCATATATTCCTCCAGCTGCGAGGTTTGGGACTTAGTTCTTGCCGAGTTCGAGGGAGATGGAATGAAAAGGTGCTTTTACAGCACATTTGTGCCTCTCCATATTTGCGGGCTGGCTGGGGACTTACCTAGATCCTGATTTAGACTGGATTCCAGGGTTTTCTCTGGTTTATGCTAAGCCACACATTTTTCCAAGGGGTTATCGGGGAGGCAGGGGACCCAGCCGTACTCCTGAGTCTCTGCAGTCTTCTGGGATGCCACTGTATTCTGGAACTGATGTGTGCATTCAGGGTGGGAAGCGGAAGGGGTGTATGTGGTGCCTGTCTTTGCTGGTTACATAAATTTTCGTGAGCCTTGGGCTGTTGTTATACCCTGACATCCTTTTTAAACCCTTTATTCAGACCTTTTGAGTCTCACACGTTGAGAATGAAACTCGCACAGTTGACTTCTGCCTCCTTTCCTGCCATTATGTGTGCGTATAGTTCTTTTCTCCTGTCATGAGGCATAGATGAACTAGATACATCGTAGTTGGACAAACTGTCTTAGCTTGCTGTGCGCTCAGAGGAGCTCTGCTAGACATACAGCCCTGCATCTCGCCCTTCACAGGGCTTCACAGTTTTCTCCCTTCACATTTCATGGGCCCATCTTGAGGTCTCATACTTCGGGATGGAAAAAATATCCAGGGTATGTTGCAAAGATAAACAGATGTCTGGAATTGTGATGGGCATTCATTTTGCTGGAGATCTTCTTGGAAACTTTAAAACAGCTACAGCACCTTTTATTTATTTTTGTTTGTTTGTTTCACAGGGAGGTATATGAAAATCTATACTCCTAGCTGTTTATTAGCTGTTTGAATTAGGAGGAAGATGATCAAATATGAAGGGACTGTGTTGCTTTGTGCTGCTCCGTTAGTGAGTAGAGATTGATACCTATCTGGCTGGCTTCTTTGACACCTCTGTAACACCTCCCTACATGCACAAGCAAAATAGCTAAATCTGCCTAAGGGGGCACATAGACGTTTTTTAAAATTCTCCTGCTTTTCCCTGTCCGTATGGAAACTGTGGGCCAGAGCAAATCCTTGAGTCCATCATTTCTTACAGTGTTGAAGCTTCTTTATTCTATATATGTTGAAGCATACTTTATTCCATGCATTTTAGCCTGTACCAAATAAACCTGAGGACATGAAGGCCCACAGCCAGCTTAGAATAATCTTAGCACCATTTATATTCTTCAGTTGTACCAGATTATATCATCTGTTCCCAAAGTGCTCTTTAACTTAAAGAAACATAAAATAAATTCCATCCTTATTTCAAATAATCATGTTTTGCACACTTACTGCTTGTCACCATCAAGTAATCCTCAAGCTGCTTCTAGCCTTCCAAGAGAAACAGGGCTAACCAGCTGTGAATTTCTAATGTAGAACGCGAGTTGCATTTTACCAAAACTTCACGAATGCAAAACATTCTGGCCATTGTTATGAAAAAATACTTTTAATAAGGAACAAATAATGTGAAAAGTTATAAACTTGCTATTTTCATATGACTTAAAGATTCCTTCTTAAATATAGCATCTGTCCTGTACGGGTTCTATTGAAATCAAAATAATGTCATACGTTCACGTATCACATAGCATGAAGCAGGAGCATGGGCACGGGTTTTACACACGTAGTAGGCATATGAGGTGAAAAATTACTGGCATAGCTAGTTGGACTTGCATAGTAATGAAACACAGTCATAAACGTGGCAAGTTTTTGCAAAACAAGACTGGTTTTGCTGTCATTAAGTCCCAAAGCATGAAACCATGGGAAGCCTGGATATAGAGCGAGCCCATCTAAATGGGATTTTTGGTTGGGCTGGCGTTCACTGAAATATTGTTTAAAAGTTCCTTTGCACCTAATAACAAATGATTTGTTTACCTATGGAGCTATGCAGCCCCAGCTTTGTCCTTCTAAGCTGTGTCCAAACATCCCAGTGCTCTTTTTGCACGATTGAAGGAGCGTATCTGGCAAAGGGGAAAGCCCAAGAGTTGAAGACAGCCATTTTTTCAGTCGTCATGGTTAACAGAAAGGTTTCCCTTTCCATGTCTCTATTTTTTCCTGAAACATAAGAGCCAGGTATCAGCTAAGTGTGAGTGTATTTAGAAATTGAGTGTAGAAGTTAGCTACATGGTATTTCATAATATAAGTATTGCCTCTGGGTAACGAAGATATTTCCAAAGCGACCCAGAGTACGACTGCAGAGTTGCTGTCTCTAGAAGCCACGCTACTCCTGAGAAAAAGATGTATCACCTTTGGGAATCGGAAACCTCTTGACAAATCATTGTAAGTCTCTCTAGTGACTTTTGCTACCTGCTACCAGCAGAAAGATTTTAAACATCCACTGACCGTACCTCTGAGGCAGGATAGAGTGACATATGCATCAGGTTTGGGTTTTAAAACTACTGATATTCGCATTTAACCAAAACAGGCTTAATTCAATCTTGAAAAATGAATACAGCGCATAATTTTTTTCCTGTGAGGTAATGTCTTTTCCAAGGCTCTATTTTGTGTGCAGATCATTGAATACTAATACTAATCCATCCTGCCGCAACAGTGGAATGAATGTCTGTGTGCTAAAGAAATGTGGCCTGTGCCAGGTGCAGTACGGTATTTGTCTCTATACTTCCCTCATCCCCACCCCAGGTTATTCCTCTCCCTGTCCAGACGTGGGATATGAATGACTGGAAAAGAAGAGGTGGTGCTTAGTAAGCAGAATAGATCCTGCTCTCTGGTGGCTGTAGCCAAAGTAAACAAACTGGAGTAATTGCCACCACAGGCATTTTACAGTAGATGTGCGTTTTTATTGATGTTGTTATTAAACTGCTATAAATGTTGTAGGCTGCCGTTGGAGATGAAATTCTCTCTTCCCCCAACTTCTCAGTTGCTGTCTGTCACTAAATGCTATTAAGTTTATCATCTAGCAAAATCAGACAATGCAGGAAGCAGTCTGAATGTTAATGTTAACCTATAATAGGTTTTAAATAGCTATAAAGAAAAATTAGACTGCAGTGGGACAGGAAGGCTAGTTTACCTTAACATAAAATAAAGGAGGACATGTTGACCTGATTTACTTAAATGTAGCTATTATGTGCTCTTCAGGGAGGAAACTGGTGTACCAAAGCTTATACAGGCAGGAAAAATGTCCTTTACCTCACTCTGTACAAATGACATAAAGGTTCTTGCTTTAATTAAAGAGTAAATCCATAGGTGCTGCGTGTATATATTAATGCACATGTCACCCTGGCCGCTTTTTATATTAATTCCTTGTAGAATAACAATAGAGGTGTAAAAAAAGAGTTTTATGAAACATGCTACATCTTGTTTGAGTTTGAGTGTGGTGCTTTTTTTTGACGATATGAATTATATTTGCAGTGGAAACACGAGTGTAGTGAAAATGGATCATCTGTCATTTGGGAGTTCCTATACTGTCTGGGCTGGCCTAAAACTTTTACGAAAGCATGTGGAAAAGTCATGCGTGAGCCCAGCTCGCTTCCTCCAGCTCTCTCTGTGTGCTTCCAAGCTCCTCTCAGCTGGCAGCTCCTGGCATGATGCTCTTCATAGAATCCAAATTGTGTAGGTTGGAAGGGCCCTTTAAGGTCACCAAGTCCAACCATCAACCTAACACTGCCAAAACCACCACTAAGCCATGTCCCTAAGCACCATGTCTACACGTCTTTTAAATACCTCCGGGGGTGGCGATTCTACCACTTCCCTGGGCAACAGTTGCTCAGTTTTGGATAATGTGCAAGGACTTGAAATGTAACCACAACAGAAAGCCTGTGGGTTCCTTAATGTATAGGGAGGTGAACTGTGTAGGGAAGTCAAGAACAGGTCACAGGTATATGATGAAAGCCCAGTGATGAAGGAGAAATTAGTCTAGTTTTCTATGGTTGCTCTGAAATTTTGGAAAAGGTCATGGTTAATGACATGTCTGCTCAGAACCTTTATAATGCTAATTTGTAATAGGTATTGTTGGAGACTGGCAGAAGATTGGTTACTGGGAGCTCCAAGTGCCTCATTTTGCTCCTTTGGGACGTCTGAATTGTGAACATCATGGGACCAGCAGGGTTCAGGATGGGAGAGCTCTGCCTTCGATCCATTAAAGCTCAGAGTACTCTAGGCTGGGTCTGGGCATTTGCTTCGGTCTGCTTGGGAGTTTTGTATGCATTTTGTTAAGACATGGTTTTACTTGCTCTTTCTGTACCTTGTGGAAAACAAAATCCTGAAGATCCAAAAGTTTAAAGTTTAAGCACAGTTTCAATTAATTTATTTAATTAATTAAACACATTTTATTAAAATCATTAAACAATTGAGTGGTAACTCATACTAACCAGTCCTAATACATTCTTAAGCCAAGTCTAAGAATTCAGTTAATTGATTAATTCTTTTTAAAAAATCAAGTTAAGAATTGTACCATGATAAATCAGGCATATTGCTTGAGTCAGTCTCCTTAAAGGAAAATCAGATAATTATCTACAGTCTCAAAGAAAGCTTCTGAACCAATTTGAAGTATTTATTCAGAACTGTATTCTTCCTGAAAGATAAAGCTTTTCATTCCCTATTTAGCTAATCGGTTTCCTTCTTTTGCTGGCAGTATCCGGCATTGCACACAACACACTACCTTCCCTATTATTAGTAGCAAGACGCTAAATTCAGTGTTTGGGTATCTGGGTGAAATTTAGGATCTATGGTATAGGGAGGTTAGGCTAGATGGTTTGATTGTCTTTTCTGGCCTTAGATTTTTGTCTTTAGTCACAATAGCCCACAAAGGGATATGGGAACCTGTTGGAGCAGTTCATCCCAGGGTCTGCATCTTCTAACCTGAGGGGGCCTTACTATTTCTTGAGATGTCCAGGTTAATTAGACTTTAATTTAGATTCTTAACTTTAAAATTAATACAAAACAAGGGTTATGCAGAAATCAAATGGGGTAATTTCTAGTTTTGTAGGACTTCTGAACTTAGCAGACATTAAAAAAAAGATTTTGTGATTCTCTCTAGGCTTTCTGCATCTTCTCAGTGTTGTTTCTAGTGCTTTTCCTGCTGAGTTTTATGTTTGTTCATACATACTGCACCAAGAAAGACTTATACTTACAGTTGGATTCCAATTTAAAATGTTTGTTTGCTCTCTAGTCTTCAGACAGATAGCGAGGCCAACCTTGAAGCAGGGTTAGATTGTGAATGATATTGACATACCATCGCCTTTTGTTTCTAAGTTTCAAAATGTAGACACGTTTTTCCAAGTGTTAGCAAAATGAAAGCAGGACTGAAATACACTTGGGATTACATACAAAGCAAACTTTATGCACCCAAACCTACAGAGGGAAGAATGCAAGAAAAAAAAATCCAAGGGGTTTTGCTCCTAAATCTGCGAAATTTTGAAAATTTAATTTTGTGAAGGTAAAAGGTACAAAACCCCTTTAAAACTGTAATACTTACAGTAATTTTTCAGCAGTGACCAAGTGAACAGCAATAAAGAGTAGAGGTTTAGTAGCAGATTAATCCATAAATAGTTTAATTCTAAAAAAACTCTCCCAAAGGAATGCTGTTAGGGTCAATGGAGTTGGAAAGTCAGGGGAAACTCAAACAAGCCAGTGTCTGCTCTCAATTACGCTGACATGAGTTGGGATTAACTCCATTGAAGTGAATAGTTTAGTACTGATAATAGGCCATAGCAAAACTTCACTCACTGAGAGCTGTTTGTTCTTCGTATCGCTCTGCTGATTTGACTTGGCTTTATGTAGGATGGATGTGGCTTCCTATTGTTTTGGAAATTGTTGTCTATATCAGATACTTTTTTTTTTTTCACAGTGGAAGAAAAATATGGCACAGGCAAGTTGCTGACAATTTTTGTGTTTTTAAAAAAGCACCTTCATGGTAAAAATGAAGCAAAATGTAACTAAATAGAATGATATTGATGCAGAATGAGCCCTCCTAGTGCAAAGAAACCTAAATTTCTTATTTTTTTTTTTAATTTAACTTGAAATGTTAGGAAGTAATTGTCAGTGAGCTTGTTTTTTGACATAGTGTACATTATGTGTCCAGTATACAAATGTACCTCTGCTAAGGTTTTGTCTTTAAAATACTAACAGTTTCAGTAAGCATTTCATCCGGTGACCAATGTTAAGTAATTTGCTCAATATGTTTGCTTTTGAAATCAGATTATTTAAAATTGCAGGTTATATGCTTTTAATTATTCAAGAAATGGTTTTCAGAGCAGTGCCAATTTTTGTGAATAGAGCAGGTTTCAGGTTGGGGTGCTCCATCCAGCTCCTTTGTGATGCTGCTCCAAGTGTCAAGAAAGCTTGGGAAGTGGCGTGAGGAAATAAAGGGATTCGCTGTGGCAGAAAGGGAGGCAGATGAGGAGAATGTTATTTGACCTGAGTCCTCACATACATAGTTGGTAGTAAATGCAGTTTTGAAAAAATACAGCCGTGTATAACTCTGACAATAGGTGAAATTTTGTTTTATTTTTCTTTGTGATGGAGTCAGGGAAAAGCCAAATTCTTTTGTTTATATAGCTGTATTACAACAAAAGGAACTTTTGCATATTTTATGTATCCACTAAAAAAAAAATCAAAAAACCAGTAATAAAAAGAACAATGATAAAATGCTCAAGAAAGAAACATCAGGCATTTCATAGTTAATTTCACTGCCAGATCTTTCAGCAGCGTGTGAAATATCTATGTTCTGCCTGAAATAAACAAATTAGACTGTGTAAATCAATTAATTATGTGCTTACTTCATTCCAAGAGCCCATTTCCAGGCTGAAATAAATTTAAATAACAGATCTGTGTGTACTTTTGGTCACTTACTAACAACTTTACATGGCGGCTGTTTGCTTATGATAATTGAAAGTGGTAATAATCTTCTCAATTCCATCCCTGTGTGTGAGAATTCATGGGTTTGGTTTTTTGTTTAGTCTACAGTTTATCAGTTTGTATTACTGTATTTAACTTAATTTGCTTTCTGTAAGTTACTTTTGAGGAAATGCACAGCGAACTCATGAAAAACTATTAGAACTAAAATGAAACAACAAGAAATATCTTCAAATTAATTGTACAATTTCTTCTAGAAGCTGGGATGGATGAGAAAAAAGTGATGTGTTTATTTCCATTTTTTTACTATTTAGGAATTATTGTTCTTTGTGAAACTTAAATAGACATTGGTGAAATAGAATCCCCAACTGCTTAGTTTAGTAAGTAAGATTAGTTGATAAAACTTTTTTACAGATTAAATGCATTTTTAGCTTTCTTGTGAACTGTAAGAAGAATGCTTGATTGAAATCGTTAATTTTACTGCAGTAGTAAAATGGAAATTAGTTGCATTGTTATAGATTTTATTCTTCAGGATACTTGAACTTTTTTAGTTTTTCAGTAGGTAATGTGAAGTCTTTTTAAAATTTATATCGAAGTAAGATTCAGAAGGAGGAAAAAGAAAATACAGAACTCCCAGCTTAAAGCTCCTGCACAGGACAAGCGTTTAATTGACAAAAGGATATTTTCAAGAGTTAGCAACCCTTTAAAATCTTATATCTGCTTTGATGGACTTAGGGTAGAATAGGACAGGCTTCCTGGATCAGGCATACCTCCAGCTGTAGACTTTCTGCAATCTACAGGGAGATGATTGCCCTTCGGAAGTCCATTAAAAGCTCAGCATGTCATAGCATTTTCCAGAAAAACGTTATTTGAGGAGACAAAATTAGAGTAGTAATACTGGTGATTTTAGTGCATGCTGTCTTTAAGGTAGCAGAAGGTACAGCAAACATTTAAACGGAAAAAGGATTTTGGGTGCGCTGCTGAAACTACTTGTGCCTTGCTCCGCCTGATGCCCTGTTTCTCTTGCCTGCTACAGAAAAGGTGTCTCTGCTTTCTGCAGCAGAGACTTCACTTGTCTGTTTCCAACCTGTGGAATCCTGAATGTCAGATGGAAATTGAGATCAAATCATCGAATAATTTAGGCTGGAAGGGAGCACAGGATGTCCTCTGGTCCAAGCCCAGTCAAAGCGGAGCTAACTTTGTAGGTAAATGCAACTCAGAAGTCAGTTGCAGTTGCCTGGGGCCTTTTCCAAGCAAATCTTGAATAGCCCCAAGGATGGAGGGTTCATAGCAAGGCAGCTTGTTCCAGTGTGTGACACCCTTTCTGTAAGAAGGTTTTGGGTTTTTTTTCCGTGATACCTGATAGTAATTTCCCCTTTGTCCTCTCGCAACTTGGGTCCATTGCCCTCTTGTCCTTTCTTGCCCCCCAAGAAGAATCTGTCCCTGTTTTCTTGTACCTGGCGCACTCCTTTGGCTGTACGTGTGCTGCATTCCCTTCTGCCTGCCTGCACTGGAAAGGCTGGTGAAGGTTTAGTGAGTTAATGTCTGCACAGTGTTTCAGACATCTGCAGTACTTCATAAATACAGATTATTTAGCTGCTGTGTCGGTCATCTTGCTGTGGTAATTTGATATTACTCTTGAAACAGCTATTCTTTAGTAATGAATTCCTAGACTAACATGAGATGGGAAGGAATGTAACGTACCTTCCTGTGTAAATGGAAAGCACACAGCAGCAGCCACGTGAATTGCATCAACATCAAATTGTTCTGCTGCCAGCATTGTGTATATCACCGGTCTGTAAATTATTTTACACTTCCATCCCAAATCTTTGGTACCCCTGGAGCTGTTGCTGAATCTTTTCCAATTATCCAGGACATTGTAACTTAATACACCCAAGTTGTAAAAAATGGCTGTAAAATGCAGGTTTAATAAAGAATTACATAAATAAGGAGTAGTGAAAGGTGCCTGAAACCTGATATTCTGGCTAGACACTAGAAAAGATGCTGGAATTCAGTTTGGTAATGAGTTTGTAGACTGAGATTAGCAAAACCATTTCCCAGACACTCTGGGAAAGCAAACTCATTTAGCCATTAAGAGTGTTATGGCTGCTGAAGTAAAAACATGGATGTCAGTGACTGGAAAAACAGCTTCTTGTGGCTAATGATCTGAATGTTAAAGCTGTTAAACATGCATAATATATATGAAAAGGGTAGAATATTACTTTCTTATTGCCTCTACATTCGGTATGCGTTTGTTAACATGTTAATTAAATTGCAATGCACTGTTCCTATAACATTAGCATATATAAGAGCACTGAAAGCCTTTTGCCAGACCATAACAACTGAAGCCAAAAGTTACATTTACTGTATACAGGCATTTTCCTATATTAGAACCTTATTTTATGTGTATCAAAAATTCAGTACTGAATTCTGTCTCTTTATATTGTATTTTGGATACAACCATCCAAAAATCAGGAGAGGAACTGAAACTTGCCTAAAAGGCTTGTGCTGACTTGACTACTACAGGATATTGAAAAATCAGAATTTTCAGGATATGAATAACTCTGATGTTTCAATCTTGTTTTTCTTCCAGAACTGGAAAGAGAAGTCAAGAGTAGGTTCTGATCTACTAACTTTCTCAAATAATATGTTTGGTTTTGTTTTGCTTGCATGCTGCCCAGCACTTGTAAGACTGATGCTCCACCAATTTTGAAAGGTGGAATTTCCAGTGTCTGAGACAGGAAAAAAAAAAAATCACAGAAAAGAAGTCTGAAACCATCATAAAAACAATGAAAACATTTATTCTTCGGGAGAAGTCCTAAGGATTCCATCTTCATCAGCTCAGAACCTGGAAGGCTCTTTGAGCACAGTTACCTCCAGGGCGTCTGTGTTTCTGCCTCTGAGCTTTGTGGACATTACCACAATTGTTCATTGCCCCAGTCAGGATGCTTATGGCCTTCAGACTCCCTACAGTCATCTGTGACTTTTTATGACCTAATGCCACCAACATCAAGGCAGTCTGTATGGCAAAGCTGTTCTAGGCTGAGGACACCAAGAGTCCTGGGCTCTGATTTGAGGGTCCTCTAAGCAGTGATGCTGACTTAGAGCTGTGAACCTGAAAGAAGCGTAGGGATTGCTATTTCTGGCTTACTAAGGAAACTAGTAAAAAATCAGGCAAGTTGCTGATATTCCCTCACTTTTTTTTTTTTTAAAAAGTAATTTTTTCCACTCAGGACTTTTTTCATAACAAAACTGTGAATACTTATCCTTAGGTAAGGCCAGGAGGAAAAATTTCAGATGTGCTGCTTTTCTTTTAGAAATGACCTGATGTCCTTTTTAGCTCCAAAGTACAGCAGGGATGTACATTTCTTCTATGTCAGCATGAAAGGAAGGATGTTGGCTGTGATTCCTATGTTAATCTGCAGTTAAGAGACTCTGGTTTTCTTATTAGCAGTTACAGTCTGTGATCTGGCCATGCCTCCCGTTGAAGAATTACAGGTGTGTTATGATTCATCCCCATTTCCCATTTGTAGGAGTTATTTGATACACAATACTGTATGTTCCTCTTCAGTTCCTTTATGTATTAGTTTGTGACATTCTTTGATTTGTGAATAGGAACAACCAAAATGTCCATTCCCTAATTTTTCACAAGTATAGACAGCACAATATAATATGTGTTTATGATAGGGCTACGTTAATGTTTTGATTTTTCTTCTTAAGGATTTTATTCTAAAATTAACCTCTGGATTTGAAAATGTGTGATCCACAGCCAAAAAATGTGTTTTCCCGTCTGGATAAAATAATTCAAACCTGAAATGTCATAGTCAAAATAGTGTACTTGTCTCTTCTCACTAGCTGGAGAATCAAATCCTGGCTTTAGTCAAAACGAAAATGAATTTGCTCTTTCACAAATTTGTCACATAATTTGACATGATTATCCAGTTCTTCTCTAAGGAAGTCTTGCAGTGGGACTGTTCACCTTCAGGGCTAAAATCAGGGCAGATTGATATCTCTTGGGAGATTTGTAAGGTGTGCCAGCATCAATCCCTTCCTCACTATTTCTGGCTCCAGAACTGATAGATTTTTATTTTTTTTCTGTCAAATGTAAGAGAAACTTGAATACAGTGTTGAAGTCAATGGATCTGCGCCGGTTTAACAGCAGCTGAAGATCTGGCATAGATTTTTACCTAGAAATACAAGCAGCATAGATGAAGACAGGATTTGTGCTGCTAAATATAGGCTGCCCTGAGAGTTCTAGGTCTAAATTTCTGTTTAGGCCATGAAGCAAAAATAACAGGTTGCAATGTTTTTGTACCAAAACTATCCACTGAAATCAATAAACATTTCTAATCTTCAAGAAACACAGGATCGAAAAGCTTTTATTTTAAATTATCTTATGATAAATTTCTGGAAAGAGGAGCACTGCTTCTAGGCAGCAACATCTATCTGTAGATACATTTTATATCCGCTTGAATGTATAAAAATACATGCCTGTGTAAGTGAGACATACTCCTACAGACGTTCACATGTGTATAAAACATTTGCAGAGTACGCACAGATAGACATGATTTGTAAATGCTGAGGTACAGAACTGAAATAACAGAATTTTCTTTATAGACAGTTTTATCGCATCTCTTTACATAAAATTTCAAAAACAAGTGCTAATGTTGAAACTGGCTATTAACCAAAACGTTTGCTGTCAAATTAAGTGTTCCCATCTGAGATGATAAATGGAGGCTACATGGCTATAAGCTGTGGCTTATGAAAAATAATTCTTTGACATCTGGTTCTAACATCTGGTTTTATAATTGATGCTCCAAAGCAAATGGAATATGTACTTCAAGGGTTTGTTTTTAATTAATGTTCAAAAGTGTGTATTTCTGCATCGTGTAACTATCATACAGTTACGGGAGTCTGAAAGAAAAGACTTCACACCAATACCTGCAGTTATAAGCCTGTATAAAGAGTAGTAATGCTTTACCATTTAACACTGGGCAGCACCAAATGATGTCTAGGGAGAAACAGGAGGGGGTGATTTTAGCACCTGTTCAATGCCTGCCAAAACAATACTTAAGGGAATGTTCCTTTTCTACTCAGGATTAAAGAAAAACGAGGCTGGTAGTTTTATCATTAGTTACCATTTTATTTCTGTGTATTTAAGTTAAACACCATAAGGAGACCCATGTCGGAAGGTTGCCCGGGTCACTGAGCAGTAAGGGACTCTTACTTTGCTTTTCTGCCTTTCTACTGCCAGAGTCTTTAAAATTGTGAGCATTTTTAAAGATTCAGAATGGTCTTGCGTCTTGGCAGCGCTTGCACATAGGACTTCTCTCTGGGCTAGTCTTCGTGACTAATCACTTATCTGCCTTCACGATTTCTTCAGAATAGGTTCTGCAAGCCACATGCAAGCTCCTGGTGCGTTTGATAAATAATTTATATCATCTTTTTACAGGTGAAGAGTTCTCATGATGCATTTAGACATTAATTTTATTATTAATATTGCTGTAGTTTTTCTGCATTACAATAGCACCACAAGATCAACCCCCCAAATGTGTGTGAAATGTTCCAGGCACATAGTGGGAGATCCACTGCCTTGAAGAGTTTATAGGGAAAGCAGAAAAAGAAAGATAAAACACAAGAATAAAGTGCTTGTTACAACCAGAGATGCACATACTTTCAATTCCTGATTTTTTCCAATTAATCACTGCATCTAAAGGTATTTGGAAGAATAAAAACAGATTTAATTTACACATGATATACATCACTTCGAAATGCAGTTTCTACACAGAACACCCCTAATCTACCTGTTTATTTACCATTTGGTTTCAGATGGCGGCCTAGAAGAGGTTGGAATTAAGGAATGAGGAAATTCTGAGGTCAGTTTAGGAACAATTCTTTTTATGTTTCAGAGGCGACACACAGAGTCAGAAAGAAATAATGCTTTCTTGGTGTCCTCTTCCTGACATCTTTGGTTTTGTGCCTTACTCAAAGTATTTTTTGACTTACTCAAAGTATCCTTCATTAAAAGAGGAACACAAAAAGGCTGAGGAGGAAGGTAGGGCCAAAGGGGGCTGCTGTACCAGAATGCAGTTCGAAGATGTAGTAACGTGGCAGCCCTGAAGGTTGTAGTGCTGCCTGTGCCTCAGAGAAGTGGCAGTGGGCAAGCCCTGCTTTGCTGCCTGACACGCTCTGCGGCATCAGCTTGTTTTACGGGGAGGTTGTGCGAGAGTAGGTCCATACCTACAGATGTCAATTGGCGAAGACCTGCCAAGACATGAGTGCTATTGTTTCAGTCCTATAAGGTGGTGATGTTTACAACATCAGATGTTTTATTGCTGGATCGGTATGGGATCAATGAAAAGTCTACATTCATTATCAATTTGTACATTCTTTAAATAAGCATTTTCCTCCTTTTAACCAGACAATGTTTTCCCAGGTTTTCAGTGACTGTTTTTACACAGTTCGGGCTCAGCCTGTGCTATAAATTTTGCTGGTTTTAGGTATATTAACTGGAAACTGGGAAGATCATGTCCTCCCCCCCTCCCTGTTACTAAGATCTTGTTGCCAGCAAAATGTCTTGAGTAGCTACATCTCAGCGGTGAAATAAGTCCTGTTGTTACCTTTGTTTACATCTTTATATGACTGGTGTAGCTATTCCAGCGTGTTGTTTCTCGACGAGAGAGTCTCCTGGCATAAATTTGTTGGCGGACTTATTCTGTAATGTAGATATGCCTTAAGCCATTCTATTTTCCAACAATAAAAAATGGCCACGTTTTGAGAGCATGTTAAGACTGTCATGACTACTCACGCTGACAGACGTATGTGTTACAGATTAGAAAGCTTCTGTCTTTTCCTGTGTAAATTCCTCTTCTTTGAATGTTTGTTTGATCATATATTGAAAAGCTTAGTTTTTAAAAAATAAATGGGGTTCTTAGTAGTACTGAGATTTATCTCATAAAAGCCCATGTGCTGTTAGTCGTGTGGATTTATGGGGAGTAGCTTGATACTGAGGAAGATCCGTAAGTCAAGAAAAAAAAACGGACAGGACATACATGAGGATTTCATTTTAGTGAGGCTGGTCAGTGTTTTTTCCTGATAGGTCCTTCCCCAGCTCCGCAAACCAACCCAGGTTCTCAGGATTTCCACTAAATGTTGTGCTTCTACTAAGAACGATTTATATCCTTTGAGTTTTCCAGTGATTATGCTCTCCTCTTGTTGACTTTTATATTTTTGGCTTCTTCGGTGCACCTAAAAGCAGGGCTGGAAAAAAAGGGATGGTTTCAGAGAGTTTAACAAGGAAAGTGCTCTGTTGTGCTGCCAGCAGCTCTGAATAGTAGATATTGTTTCCCAGCTGTATGAAATATATACATTTTATTTTACAGTACACAAAGAGAAATTTTTCATAGCTTTGCAGACAGACCAATTAAACGCAGTTCAGACTTGCTGGGTCAAGGATGGAGGTTACATGTTACTGTCAAAGTCTTACTGGGAGTGACAAAAGCACTTCCTGAGGTTTTCTTTCTGCTGAGGAAAGAAACCCCTTCCCTGAACCAATTTCAGTTGCTTTTCTTTACGTTTATCAGGATGATTACTTAGGATGAAATTTTAAATATTTCTTAAAACACAAAAGCTGAAATACTGCATCAAACTGGCACCTTGTCTCCAGCCGGACAAAAACGGCTATTACAAGGTGAAAGTGCAAGAAGTTCTTTAGTTGGTAAATATAGAATGACCTGCCTATGAGTAACTTTTTCTTAATCCTCATTTCTCAGAGATGATTGAAGAATGCAAAAGAATAGAAAGTACCTCTTTTGTGGGGGGGGAGCGTGTGTTGGGTTTTTTTGTTTGTTTAAAAACCCTGTGTGTAAAGATGTTCTTATTCTCCGTGGGTTATTTTTGAGAGATCAGCTTTGCTAGGATCATTGCAGAACGTGTACCTTTTAAAATGGTTCTGCTTCTTGGATATATCATAGGCCATTCTAGGAAGCAGGATCTTTTCAGTAAACTTTAGAGGTATCAGTATATCATCAAATGAACGGCGCTACTTCTTGTTAATGGAGTATTGCCTTCAAGTGCAGGAGTACAGTATAATGACCACCGAGTAGTTATCTTCGCTGCTCTCTATTTTAAGAGGGAGGCTAAAGAAAAAGATCTATTTTTATTGATAATGTGACTACAAATTTCAAATTTACAGTTTGTAATCCTAACTTAAATAATAAGTACAATAGGTGAAGTGTATGCTGTAGGAAGAATTGCTTTCCAGTTGCATTTGAAGATCTTTCTAATCTCCATCCCCTCATCTCCAATTTTTGGTCCTACTTTCTGTTCTCTGGTTAATTTAAAACCTCTTTTCATAGTCTGTTCTTTAATACAAAGTATAGCTGACTATAAATCTTGAAGAGTCTCATTTGCTTACAGCTCATGTAATATACAGCCAATGCGAAAGGAAACATAAATTATTTTGGTAATAATCTGGCCTTCCTACCTCCCTGTTTAATCCAGTAGACCATATGTGTAGTTCTCTTTTAAGTCAATCCAAGAATATTTCAGAGGAAGAGAAAAGGAGGTCATAAAGTATCATAAGACCTTGACTTCAAAATTATTTTCAAATTAGTCTAGTTCAGAACATAATGATAACCATGATAGGTTTCATCTGCCTACCGTGGACTCTAGAATAGAGGAACAAAAATCTAAAGAATTTTTGGTGTATTTTGAAACCAAAAAGCCCTCACTTGGGCGCATAGTTGAGCGTGTGAATAAGTATTATTCTGCATTTCAAGTTGCTGAGGTTTTAGGTTGACAGCTGCAATCTATTATTTATTCCTTTCATTAAATATTGAAAGTTTATTTTACTATTGTAGGGAATTATTTGTTTAACTTTCAATCTTATTTCCTGTTAGGGGAATATGCAGGAAAACCCACTGCATTTCTCTGCAACCAGGCAGTGATCCTGCATCTCTTAAATTCAAATTTTGTGCTTCAGTTGCAAAACTATCCTTCCGAAGTTATGGTGGTTTTCTTCTTCTATCTTAATATTTTAGATGCCCTTTTCACCCAAAGGGAAGAACTGGTGTTTATGATATGTACACAAGTCCTTAGGGAGTTGTTTTATTTCATATGCTGAAATGATAAGTATAATCCATTTCTGCTATATAATTAAACTCCATGTACAAATATTCATTGTTATCGTATAGAATTAAGAGTGATAAAAGGAATATGTAGGATAAGGAACAAAGAATTATAGCAAGTGATTGACATGGTGGGGAAAAGACTTACATGAAATCTGCAATCAGTGCGGTCAGCCTGAATGAGCTGAATAAGTAACTTTAAAACGGGTTTTCCACAAATCAAAGATAAAGAAATCATGGATTCATTTCATGTCTGTCTCTCTATATATTTACACCTTCTTGAAGCAGTCTCAGATAACTCGTTCCTGAATTTGCCAGGTAGGATGTGTAGATCTTGGTACTTAAATAATTTTCACTGAGCTATCATGTCAGAAAAAAGAACTATTCAAAGTACATGCAATATAATTTTAGGTGTCTCAAGAAACAGTACTATTTAGGATTATTTCCTATGAGTTCAGCTGTTATTACGGTAGACATCAACTCATTGGCCGTTAAGTTAATTAAAATCCCAATGCTTTTCACTTCAATTTAAGAAAAATAATATATTCTTTTCTGATGTGGAAGTATTACACTGGAAAATGTTACAGGTCCTTCTCTGTGTTAGTAAAGCACCTAATAGAGCACAGCTCTGATTCTCATTAAGAACTTTGGGTTTTACCACAGTGAGAATAAATAATAACAAACCTTCCATTGACACAATGCTATTTTTATTCCCAATCTTACTCTATGTATTCTATTATTCTTTTATGTTATCTGTATCCTATTGAAACATCATGACTGGATGTTTTCTATCTTTATGCGCAGCACACAGAGGGGAAAAAACCTTTCAGGAACTGGCTGTGGCTTCCTTCAGGGCTAATTAAAGCCCTGAGAATAGTAGGAGTACTTAGGGGTACACGGCCATCACACAATTGGTTTCACATCTAAAGCTATGTCTGTATTGCTTTCTTGCTGTAAACATTATAGTCGCTTCCCAACAGACTTTCCCCATGAAGATTATCAGCCTGTGCCTGAGAGAAGTAACTTTTGGAACAGCCACATCCCTGTGTGTTTTGAGGAGATTCCAATGACAGTGTCTGAGCCCATCCTTAGGCTCAGTGTGCGAACTCCTTGTGTATTGCCTATGCTCACAATATAGGTATGATGCCAGCTGAGAATTAGAGTATTTCCCCAATGATGCTTACATTCCTGTGCATAGAGCAGGGAGCTGGCGGAGATGGGCCCTGGAGCTGCTCGGGGGACTTTCCTTTGAAAGTTTATTTTTTTCTCCCTGGGAAATGCAGTTCACTGAAATCTAAACTGTTTTCAAAGAAAGGCGAGTTTTAAACAGCATCTGATAAAATATGTATCTTTAAGTATATATCTATTATATCTGTTTCAGAATCAAAATAATCAATATTGGAGGATTGAAATGACTTTTTTCCTTTGGACTTGCAAACTGATGATAATGGAGATACCAGTTTAAACTGGAAGCACCAGTTTTCAAGATGAGCTGATGCAATTTTTATTAACCTAACCTAATGCCTCCATTTACACTGATGTTTTCATTCATCATCATTTTCTAGATTTTGACTTTTATGAATGGAAAAGGAAGAAGTCTTGAACCCCCTTGCTAAGGAGAAAAATGCCATCACTGCCTGCCTTGGGTTGGCCAAGTTGGAGCCATGTTCCCATCCTGCCTTTCATGACACAGGTAACAGTAAGGGATTTTGATGCAAGGCTACCTATTTAACCATCAGCAGCTTTAAAATCCACCCTGCTGGCTCAGCATTCCTCTCACCCAACTGCGGCTGCTTCACCTGCACTTTTTCCTCCAACATTCGAAATGCAGTTTTGTTTTTATTTATAACCCTCCCTGGAACATAAAGTAATGTCCATTGGAAACCAAAGTAGTCAAGCTCGTCTGTAAGAACGCCTGAACATTTCCGTTTTGGACTCAACTGAAAAGTTGCAGTTTTCCATTTTAAGTAAAAATGCTCTGTAGGGAACAATCCTACATCTGCATATGACTCAATGCAAATCTTTTCCTTCTTTAACTTCCGTTGTTCTCATTCTGTTTTGCTAAGGCATTTTAATCTCAACTTTATTCTAAACGAGGGATTCGTGAAGATGAGAACTTACTGTAAAAAAAGTAAAAATGCTTAAGATTTTGAAAGCCCCTATCTACTGTTGACCTCTAGATTTGATAGAACAAAGAAGTTAATTCCTTGTTTATTTAATATTTATAGTTATATTACTACTTCAGGTAAACAGATGATTTATCTAGAAGTGAGGTCCAAAAAACACTGTTTAAAGAGTTTGTTTGTCACGTGACTTGATGTTATAATAAGAGTAGACAGAGCTTGAGAGACGAAACATGCATCTAGAAATGAAAAATTTGCTCTTGGTCAATTTATACATCCACAGTCAAACAAAAGATCGATTTCTTGTCTTTGATTCTTCTATTATTCAACATGTTGAAAAAGTGGTAGCTAAATATTTTGGAAAAATTGTAAGAAAGCATGACCTGCACACACTGAACAAGAACAGGTGAGCATGTATTAATTGTTGAATCAACAGAAATTTTAGAAAATTGAGATTAATCTGGAAGGGAGTGTATAATCTTAAGATATCCAAATAGGTGGTGTAGCATTAATTGGCCAACAGCAGAGATGCAATTTTTGGATCAAAGTGTGCAAAGGAAGAGGCACTTAGAGGAGCAGTTGCAACAGCTGCGGACATGTCTGGTGGGTGAAGCTGAGGGTTATAAAGCATTAGACAGTGCGGTCGTTCTGGGTCAGTTGTTCACCTCCAAAGCCTGAGTCTTTTGTGTTGTATTTTAAAACATTTGACAGATTGACCTGGAAACAAATTCCAAAAAGAAATTCCATTTTGGGGTTACCTTGAAATAGAGTTGCTCATGAATAATTATAAAAATAATAACCCACCTGAATAATAATTAATCCAACAAAAAGGGTAGGTTTTGTCTAAAAATATTGTAATTGCCAAAAACTTTTGGTTTATCTGGTGTCTGATTTTTTTTTCCTTCCTCTTCTTTCCCTTCTTTCATTTTTCCACTGTACCATTGAAGAAAGGAAGGGGTTGAAGAACAAGCTAAAGAGAACAAGGCCTAAAGACCATAACTATAATTTTAAACATGAATTGTCTTTCTTAAGAATATTTGGTTTTGAAATAAGAAGAAACATCTGAAAATACTTGAACAGCAGGTATGCGATGATTCAATTTGAGTAATGTAATTGACTTTGCTTTTGCTGTCTTCATTCAGATAAAATCAATATTGTTATTTCTTCAGATACGGCCGGCTAGATTAGATTTTAACAAAATAATGAAAGAAGGGCTGCTATTACTGTGTGATAACTTTCGACTTACTTTTAAAAGTAACATGCTTCAGGGGAGGTGGAAAAAGAAGGAAAATGGAACTTACACTAAAGGCACTATGGCGTCCTTACAAGAGTAGGACTCAGCAGGAAAGGAGGAACTGATTAGGAAGAACAAGAAGTGGAGAATGGAAAGGGAGTAACAAATAAGAAAGAATAAATGTTAATTGGAGCTCAGCACAAAACAGGTTTTTTTCTGTGTTGTGAAATTCTCTGATTTTATAAAAATGCACATGTATCTGTTTAGGAAATTCTCTGACTTTATAAAAATGCACGCCAAGAGTGAAGCTTGGTGTAATCCTATTTAATTAAAACAAATAAAAAGCTAAATAAAATATAAGCCTTAAAATTTGCAGTCCCAAAGTTAGGAAAAAATTTTGAGGTGGTGTTTGTTTGGGGATTTTTTTGTTTTGTTTTGTTTTGGGTTTTTTTTTTGGTGTGTGTGCTTTTGGTTTTTTTTTTAATATTTTTGTTCTGGAAGTTTCCTGCCACAGCGTAGAGAGAAGGAGGAACGTTTGATGCTGTAGCTGCTTGAATCCATATGATGGTACTAGAAATATTTAGTTCTCAAGCAGTTCTGGAAACAGAGGGTTTTAGTTTGTGTTCATGTTTAATAATCTCTTTGCTCATAAAACAGCGCTGTGGCTGGTGGAAAAAGAAGCTGGAATGAAGGGTCAGTAGTTTGCCTGGTCTCTCCTTTATTCATTTGCCACAGGGAGGCACCCTTCTCTTCAGGTTGTGCCTTCTCTGCCGATCTGCAAAATACTAAAAAGTGTGGTTCTTCGGTGTTTTAAAACCCAATGACTGTATGTCTTAAAGCCAGTTGTGCTGCTTAAATTTACAGTGTTACTGAATACAGTTGCCCCACTCTGCTGTGCTGAAATATGTCTGTTCATCAATTTGGTATCACAGGGATATACATTTTACAACGGGAGACTGAATTAAACTGCATTCTTATGCAGATACACTTTACTTTTAGTATTCCTGAAATCAGCAAGCTGATTTGTTCTCCCCCTCCCTAAAAAAAACCAAACCCCAAACCCCAGCACTGTCCCCAGGAAAACTGCCTGCCATCACGAAGAGGAAAAGAAATCTGTATATGCTTGATGAATAGTTATCTCAGAAGACTTCTCAGGCTGAAATATAATAGTTATATACAAAAAGAAATTACTGAAGTACATAAAACGGGTTTATTTCAGGAGTTTTGGCATGTGTAGATGGAGTATGAATATATTTAGAAGTACAAAGACACTCAGTCTTTAAAATATATTCAAAGTTATCTTTTTAAGTGTGCAAAAAAAATTAATCATAGGGAACTTGATTTGCAGTGTGGAATATTGAGACAGTTATAGGAAACTTCTTAAAAATTTTCTGTTTTTTTTTTTAATTCTTTCTTCATCAAACGTATTGTGTGAAAATGTTCTAATGTCTGTCTTCTAATCGGGTTATTCTACTGTAGTTGAAATGATGCTGTTTACAGTGGGTATAATACTTATATCTTGCAGGGAGGTTATTTTAGAGGCAGCTTCATTGGGTCTTAAGTGCTTTGAGTTGCTTTGGGGAAAAAAAAAAAGGCTAAGATTCATTAGTATGTGAGCTTTTTAGTGTTGTGTTTTAAGTTCTATTCTCTTTCCTCTCCTGAGGAAAAAAAATAGTATAATTTTGGTGGCAAAATGCTGTGAGGAGATTGAAGTAGTGCATTCCAGTGTGAAAGTGTAAGGCTCTTATTTAAAAATGAAAATGATACATGTAGAACGGTACCACTACTGTGCTTTCAAAATCCAATGTACAAAACTGTCACAGTAGTCATTGTAGGGTTAGAGAATGAAAGTAGTAGCATGGATGGGAAACATCCTTTTCAATTTTGGGGTTATTTGAGCGCAAGCTAAATTGAGGACAATTTCATGTTATATGAGTGATGAAAAAATCCTTGTTTTGTACTATCATCATTATGGTGCAGTGACAATTGAAGAAAATGTTAATTCTATAAGGGTGGGAACTGAAGTATTTGGAAAATAAGCTATAAAGCGTCAACACAGAACTGAGGTTGGTGTTCATGCTTTTTACGATCAACCCTATGTGATCCATTTCTTATTTTTTACTGATATCTTAATTGAAAAAAAAGTGTAATTTCAAAGTCATGAAATATTTATGGTGTGTAAAAAAAGGATTCATAATTGGATCCAGATGAAAATTCCCAGTAGAAGACTCCTCTTCACTCTTTATCCAGGAATATGGTGGTATTTCCACTAACAAAACTGGTTTAACTTCACTGTACCCTTCTGGAGCCCTGAAAGTATGTCTCTTTTTTAGAGCACTTTATTAGTAAGTTTTAGTACATCCTCTGTAATTTCTACCTTGGAGTGTTGGGTACTTACAAAACAGTAACAAATTAAGTCCTGTGCCTCCTGCAAGAGGTTAATATTTTCAAATAAGTGAAAAAAAAAAAAAGTGAATTTTCTGTTTTGGATCTGCTATCAGGCAACTAAGCCTTTGGTTTTCAGAGAAGACAGAGATTCACAGTCAGTGGGAGTCGTAGATAGTTTTCAGAAAACAGTCTGCTTTTCAGAAAACAGTCTCCAATGAGTAGATCCTCAGGAGATGTTAGTATTCACAATTGGGACCAGATTTTCAGAAGAACTCAGACCTTGTTTAGGTGTCTAAATATATTGCTAGTCTTCCAAGAGCTTAGTGTGTTAAGTGTGGTGAGAGCTTCCAGCTGCAGATCATTTCTGGAAACCTGACCTTTATTTAGGTGCTTAAATGTGTTCCGGTTGCTTCAGAAAGTCTGGCTTCATGCATCTATATATAGGTATCCAATACTAGAGATAATACTTAAAAAAATTGGCCTTCACTTTTTCCTGAAAAGCTATTACAAGTTAATTTCAAAAGTAAAAATAGAATTTAGACCTTCTAGTGCCACGTGCTAACTGTGATAGCCTACTTTGTGTAAAGAGCCAAAATCATTCAGCATAAGATCCTACATTTGGAAGAGTTGCAAAGCCATGGCTGACCGGAGGTTTTTCCAAGTCTCTTGGAGGAGAAGTCTCATCTGAGAGGAGCGGACACGATGAAAGCGAGCTTTCTGTTCTCACAGTGGCACTGAATGGGAAAGGGAGGCTCAGAAACGGGATTGTAATGCAATACATCTACTGGAGAATACCCAAAAGTAGTTCATGAAATGATGATCTAGAAAGCAGAGCACAGCGGAGTTATACAGTAAGGCAGAAGTTGGCACTTACGGAGCAGGTGAAGCTTGACATCAGGTTGCAGTCCAGCAAAATACTCTGAATATGAGTAGTTTAATGGAATGTCCTGGACTGCACTTTTGCAGAAATGAAATTAGTAGGACAACTTATGTGTTTGATTTGGCCCCCATATCTTAATTTTGATTATTTTTTTACTATCCTTTTATTCTTTCCCAGCATAGTTAATGTTTTGTATCTCCCGTCCTTATTGATGGTTTTTATTTGCATAATCTCCTTCTTGCTTAAAAACAAAATACAAAGCTCATTTTCATTTCAGGAGTAACAAAAAGAATTTATTTAAGACAAAATCCTAGAATTTGGTGCTCATCATTGTTCAGCCGGAAGAGACCTATTTTCAAGAGAATCAACACTGTTGCAGCCCGAATGTACAAAGCTGCAGTTCCCAGGCAAGCACCACACTAAATTCAGCATCACCATAATTTACAGTAGATCACTATTTTTTCTTTAAGAATATACCATGACATCTAAAGATGGAAGAAAATGTCAAGTATAAAATGAAAGAATCTTATGTTGTTGTTGTAAGAAATGTCTGCAACAGATCAAAATATTCAAGACTGGAGAAGGAGGAGGGAGGAACGGAGTTCTGTGCTAAATTCTGCTGACAAGGACAATGAAATATAAACAAGAGAACTAATGTGTAACAACGTTAAATCCCACAAAGTCTAGTTCAGCCTTCTCTCTAATTTCCTTTCTAGGTTCCAGCTAGGAGAAATCCCCTGAGACCCTGTTCTCACCAGTCATCTGTACCCAACATCGAAGATCCAAAAATTGCTTTGGATCTTGGATTGAGAGATGTCTTGTTAGTCTCAGAATAAGAAATCAGACCATCATTTTTCCTTTGCTGTTGAACTCAGATGAAATGGGAGCATCCGTCTAACTGCTTTCTGACAGGAGTAAAGGGGTGGACCAAATCTTTCAGAATTTCTCTCTACTGATGTGTTTGCAACTTTCAGGTACAGCCTACCTACTCACAGTTGTACACCAACCTCTTGATCCAGTCAATTGTTTTGGTTGATTCTCTGTAATACTGTTGATTTTCCTTTCACTGTAAAATATCCAAGAACAAATAAGAGCTATATGGGGTTTAGCTAAAAACCCAACACTCACAGCTTCTGTGTTCAGTGATTTTTTCAGGTCAGCGGTCACAGATATCGCCAGTGACCGCCTGGCTCCATAGCTGCTCTAACATCCATATCATGGTAGTTTAGAGATGTCAATAATAAGGGACCATGTGGTAATTTGGAGAAGTGTAGTGAGTCAGCTGGGCCGACAGGAGTATCTAAGGCCCCATATTTGGAAGAAACTGTAGAATAAACAAGGGTACCTGCCTTATTACACTGGCAAGGAAGGGACTGATATGGAAAATCAGCTTGGCCATGGAGTGAGAGAGACTAGCAGGAATTTGAAGAGACAAATGATGATAGCGAGGGGCAATGGGGGGGAAATATCTTCTCTGCAAATATATAAGACTTCCTTGACTGAAGAATTAGCCAAATCTGTGTATAAGAAAAGAGAGAAGGGCAGAAAAGGAGAGGCTTGCATTCAAGGGGAATGTACATTCCCTGAAATTCTGGTTTCAAGTGTGTCTCAGAGTGATGAGGGAAAACAGGCAAGAAAGACACATAATTATCTCCTGACCTTATCAAAATCTGTTTAGTGTTATTTAAAGTAAGAAGTTATTGTATTGCATTAAAAACCCTTACAAGCCTGTATATCATGTCCTCAGAGACTTAAGTAGTAAATCAGAAAGCTCTTTGGGGTGAAGTTCTACAATACGGCCAAGTCCGTTTAACCCCTTGATGTGGTTCTGGAGGAGAAGGTTCTGCATGACACTTTTCTTGTCCTCCTCATGTATTTCTGCTACTTATTTTATATTGCCTCTGGCATTATTTGGGTCCCCCCTTAAGTTGGTTCAACTCACTGACTGGCAGCGTTTCTGTGGATTGTTTTTCCTGTTGCCCTGTCAGTTTTCTGCCTGTTAGGCAGTTGAATCAGCTCACCAGCTGTATCGTGTGTTCTAGTTATCAGTACAAAGGAAGGAGTTGAACTTTGTAGAAGGGAAGAGAAAACCAGGAAGGAGAAAAATGCTGAACTTCCAGAGCGGCTCGGCTGTCTGTTAGCTTCATCCTAACATTGAATTCAGGTCACAAGTGTTTGTAAAATAGCGGGACCTTTTGGAGAGCCAGCACTCAATCCAGCGAGCCTGATCTGTGAGGTCCTGCTTCTAAACAAGACGGGGCAGTTCTGCCAGAAAGGCTGGAGAAGGAGACGATGCTGGAAGCCACCCAAACCAAAGGAGGAAACTTAAGAGCAGAGCACAGGAGAACCCAAACACAACGGCCTGATGAACGTCCAGTAATTCTGTAGCAGGCCCCATTGGTTTGGTTCTGACCAGACACACAGAAAACAACATCCTTGTCCTTAGCTATAGGTCTTTTTAAATGTTATTGACTTTTAGCTACCTCTCTGCCATTCAGAAAATATTTCTGGGTTCTCTGTGACTGCATTTACTTGCCTTAGTCTAGATTAAATATCATGTATCGTTTCCTGCTGTTATTTTTAAATTCTTCAGACTAACTCTGTGTTCAATTTCCTTCCAGAATACTTGTATTAGATTTCATTCCCAGATCACATGTGCAAATGAATCATACCAAGTTCAGATATCTATTTCCACCATTTCTTTTTGGATGATGTTCCAGAAGCCTTTGTTCTTTGGTCACATTCAAAAAAAAAAAAGGGGGGGGGGGAGTGAAGAATGTTTTATTAGTTGTAGGTCCTTAATTTTTTTTAGTAAGTATGGCATACAGTGTCTTTTTTAGCATGTGATACGAGTGAAGAGATCAGATTGGCACGAAGGTTAACGTAAAGGCTGAGAAGCTTTCTGGAAGGTTGCTTAGTGTTCACTGTTACAATTCCAGTTCGTTTCATATTTTACAGATGAAGTTAAGACAGTAATACCAAACTGTTTTAGCGCTCACTCAGGAGGGTAGTATCTCAGTTAGAACAGTTATGAGTTCTAATATTAAAGGTAGAATGAAAAGAAGCAGTATTACTATGATGTAGGGAATACTTTTTTTTTTAAAGAAAACTCTGTGCCTGATATAATATTTTCCTTCTTGTAATGTTTAACTGGAAAAATTAGTCTGTTCTGTAACTCCAGTAAAAAAAGTTGCATTGGGATAAATATTCTCCAATGTTTCCATTGTGTTTTGGGGACAGTAAGTGACAGGTTTTGTAGCTAATAAAATATTTGCAAATTTTCAAGCACTGCGGGATGAAATATTTTGTTTTGATTGTTGCAGCGTATCTGCTTTCACTTGTTGTCATAGTGAATTCCCATCAACTAGCTGTTATATTCTCCTTGACTTTTTACAAAAGCCCTCCTTTTATCAGTAGAATAAATAACGTTTTTTCCTAAAAAGAGGAAGGTAAAAGTTACTGTTGATCTCCACAAATTTTGCAGCAGAAAATGCAGTGCCACAATGATAAGTATGCTAAAAAGTCTTTATTATTTCAGAGTAGCAAGCGTGGCCATCTGAATCCTCCTGAAGAGCTGGACGTTGAGCCAGCAGGAGTGGCAGGAGCAGGGCAGCTCTGCAGGGGAAGGCAAGGTGGGAGCTGCGGAAAGGGACCACGGCTCAGGTAGGGACATTGTCCTCCTCAGCAAGCGGCTCATTGCCCCTGCGTTTGAAAAGACAGGTAGAACCGGTGGCAGTGGTGCCCATGTAGTCATCGGCAGCTCTGTCTTCTGTCCCAGCCTCCCTTTTGTAGGTGTTGTTCCTCCAAACAGGGTGGCTCTCAACCGGGAAGGGACACAAGAAAACCTTTGTTGTGTGGGTTATCTTTTTTCTTAGGAATTTTTTTGAACTATCCTTTTTCTAATGCTCCCTAGTGCTTGCTAGTTTTGCAGACAGTGGGCATGTGTCAAAAGGTAATTCTGCTGTGTTTCTTCAGCAGTGTTGATGGTGTTCTCCACAATGAACTATGAACTAGTTCCTCATTATCACAGGAACTGTGACAAACCCTAATACAAAACAAGTGTGAATATTTCAAAGTAACTAAACCATTCTTTATTGCTTCTTTATTTGATTTTTCTACTACATTAGGTTTTGGAGCAGAAATAGATAGCTCATTCATGTGTCAATTAAGTTTTACCCTGTACAAAGCCACAGTAAATGCATGATTTCACAGTAGGCTGACAGTAACTTACTAGAAATCACTTACAGAAAGTAATGTGAAAGGTTTAGTTTTCAGTTAGTTAGCAGAGAACATATCTGGAACTGAGCATTTTTTTATTATTATTATTTTATGTAGAAACTGAGGAAACTGCTTTTATACGTTTTCTGTGGAACACAATAAGATCCTCTTTGCCTCTTGAGTGAGCAAAAACTGAAAAACAAAACCAGTGCCTCATCATCGTCAGTCATACACGCTTTTCACATGCTCGTCTGTGAGAAAAACCATGCGTTTCAACAGATTGCTGGGAATATATTTTGGTTTTACCCAAATGTACTTTCTTTCTTCAGGCCCCCTCACTTTTATTATTGTTCGCAGCAGAAAGGCTGTATCAGGAAACTTGGGATACAACAAATGCCGTGTGAACCAAAGACACCGACCTTACGACTGTTTGTCCCTGGCATGTTGTCACAATACCCCGTTTTGTCCTTGATAGATTGAGTGAGGTGGGAAAAGCAGTAACATGGAAGCAGCATGGAAAATTGTTTTAGCCCTTTGCCTTAGAAGATGGCCTCGATGAGAGCACTGGTGGAGTGCTGTGAAAGAACTGGCATTGTGGTGGCAAGGGCTCCACTTTGTGTTATCGGGCTGAAGCTTTTGTGAGTACAAATGCTAACTTTGGCTCTTCTCAAGGGACATGAATAGCCTTGTATGGGACTTGGTAAATGAACCATAGAGAACAGGGAAGGAATCAAATCAAGTGAAATAATCTTGGTGACTGCTGTGAACTCCTAATAGGGATATAAACAAGAAACAGTTTGTATGAGCGCTCATGTGGAGGTGTAAATGTCTTCTCTCCACATGGTAGCAGTGTTTGGGGCTTTTAATGTTTAGGATGAAACAATTCCTGGTGGTTTGCATGGTCAGGAAACAGAGCTTATTTTATTTCTTCCTCTAACTTTTGTTTTTCTTGGTATTTCTTGGTATTTACTTTGGTATTTGTTGGTTGGTTGTTTGGGTTTTTTTCTTTTTTTTTTAAACAGGGAAATGTTTAGAAATTCCCATTTTAATTCACAGAGGGGCATTTTAAACAGCCTCCAAAATTTGTAATGTTATTACTTAATTCAGATAGACATGAAGCTCTTGGTGAAAAGGCCTGGGATATATTCATTGCCATAGTGATGTGAAGAGTACAGGAGGAATATACTTAGGGCTTTCAAATAATTATCTATTTTTTCCAGCTTTCCAACTGTTCCTCTTCTCCTCCCTCTACCTCCCCCAGTGATGCCACTGCAATTGTAGTGGGTTCATTGTTTTTAATAAAAATAGTGAAAATAAACCCTTGATCTCTGCATTCCAAGATCTTTGCATTCCTTGTCAGTCTAACTTCCTGAGGTTATTTCTCAGTCCTCGCAAATATTTTTCTAGGAGGTTTTTGAGCACTTAAGTCCACTTCAGAATCTGAGGAGAGCATGGTAATACCACATGCATAAATACATGAAAACTTAATTTTGTTAAAAATGGGAAAAATATAAAGTATGTTTTCTGAGGAAATGTATGGAACTCTGGTCATTGAGCATGTGTGTCTGTATGTGCATGTAGCAGGTACATTTGTACCTATAAGATTCATTCATGATTTAAAACAGCTTTTGTTTTTCATGAGTTGTGGCATGTTAAGTGAGGGATAAAGTGAGATAACATTGGCAAACAGAAAGCATTTTTTCATACCCTGCTTGTTTAAAGCTTTGCATTGTTCTTTTGGCACAAGGTAATATCCTGTGGTTACTGGTTTTTAAATGTGATAACACTTTTTGGTAATTTTTCCAGTGTCCTAAACGTAGATTTTTGTCTCCTGCAGTCACCTGTCAAAAGTTAAGTTTTCTACAGGTCTCTCTGATTTCAATTGCTAGATTAGCTTCCATGGTGAAAGTCATAATTGATCCCGGGGGCAATCTGTAACCCACCCCTGTGCTTACTATCCACTTGCAGTTCTTCACTTCCATTGCTTCAAGTTCTTGTATATGTTGTATCCATTCCTGCAATAAGTATTTCTATGACCAAGTGTTTCGGTTGGAAAGTCAAACGGCTAGTGCCTGTCTGGAAGGAGACAGCGTATGCCTTTCATTAGTAGGCTGTTAGCGATGTAGAGGTGCTTTTTTTCCCCCCAATTTTATGACTAAATGAAAAAAACAGGGAAAAATAATTTCATAATGTTTCTTTTTTTTCCCAGCAAAAGAGAAGATAGATACACGGTTTAAAATCAAAATAAATAGTTGTTTTAAGATGATAGGTTTGGTTTGGGGTGTTTCTCACATAAAAAGGATTCTTGGCTACATTTTTGAAGAAAATGTCATTTTGGTATAATATTTCATCTTGGAAATGTGGAAATGAAAGAGTTTGGGGTTGTTTTTTTTTTTTTTTTTTAAATTCATATTTTTTCAAATCTCTGACCATTAGCTTGGCTCAGCTCACAATTGTGAACCGTTACCCTTGACTCCAAAGGGTGTTTTTGGCAAATATACTGTTCACTCTTACAACACACCCACATCAACTGCTTCTAATTCAGGCACCTAAGTTAAAAGCTGGAGCCTCCTCCTCCCAGGATGGCAAGGGAGAGGTGCCCTGGGGAAACGACGCAGAGTGGGGTGCTGAGCTTCCCACCTCCCCTTGCCCTGTCCCTTGGGTTTCAGACTTTAATTCATCTGGTTTTGACAGCTAGGCTTCCAATATAGATCATGTTATAGAGCAGTGGTTGTAAGTTGCTAAATGCTGAATTCACAAGGAATTTTGAAAAATGCTAGTTATCTCTCCCACTTCTTTTTTTGTTCCATAACACAGTGGTAGCAGCAGTAATGATATCTGGAGGTTGAGGTACTGGAGCAGGTCCAGAGAACGGCAAGAAAACTGGTGAGGGGTCTAGAGCACAAGTCTTATGAGGAGCAGCTGAGGGAACTGGGGTTATTCAGCCTGGAAAAAAGGAGGCTGAGCAGAGACCTTATCGATCTCTACAACTACCTGAAAGGAGGTGGCAGCAAGGTGGGGATCAGTCTCTTTTCCCAGATAACAAGTGATAGGATGGGAGGAAATGGTCTCAAGTTGCACCAGGGGAGGTTTAGACTGGATATTAGGAAAAACTGGATGGTTGAGTAACCATCCCTGGAGGTATTTAAAAGATGTGTAGATGTGCTGCTGAGGGACATGGTTCAGTGGTAACTCGGATTTGCTAGACTAACGGTTGGACTTGATGATCTTGAGGTTCTCTTCCAACCAAAATTGATTCTGTGATTCCCCTCCTGTGCGAGTGGTGCTGCCGGTGGGTGGGCTGGCTGGCTGCCTGCCCCCACTGCCCAGGATGGCTAGGGAGGTACACACCTTGTCCTGAATGGCAGGCAAGAGGCGCTTGTCACAGCTGGACTACTGATGATGGAGGGAATGTAACAAAAATGGCAGAATCCCGAGTGGGTGGCCACGGTGTCTCTGTCCTGGCAGTGAGAACTGACGAAGAACAGAACAGGCTGTGCTTTTTGTGATATTGAGTGAATTACTTCTTATGGCTCCTGTGAATGTTCGGTCATGTTGTGTCCTTGGGGAATTGCTTTTATGGCTCTTAGTTTTGTTTTCATCTTAACCTTTTCCTGCTCTTTCCTGCTGCAGAGGTGAGTTTCTACTTTCTTGCCTGGGTACGTTACTGCACTGGTGCTTACAATGGCCTTTTTCTGAATCCAAATCCTGCTTCACACTGGCACTTTTCTTTCTAAGATATTTAGATGTAGGTATTTCTAACTAGACACCTTAATTCTTGAAGTTTTTATTATTTTTCAGTGCAGGGTGGCCTTATGCTGTTCATACTACACTCCTTAAATTTAGGAACAAATCCTCTCTTTTCCCACATAAGATTTATTTCTTTTCATTTCCACTGAAATAAAATTTTCCTTACTCTGTATTACAGATTCTGCTTTTCCAGGGAGGAAGCTAGTACTATTTCTCTTATGTATTACATACAGCTCTCTTATAAGGTAGACATGTCTTCATTCATGTCAGACTGTTCTGAATTTTACATGTAAGACTTGTCAGCTGGGAAAGGTAAATGTTAATTATAGGAAAGAGAATAAAAAGCTGGAAGGTTTCAACTTCCTCTTTCATCTACATTAAATGACTGAGGATCACTTCACATTAAAGGGGAGAAATGTTATTTTAAAAATGTGAATTGGAGCCTTCATCTCACATGGATCACTTCCTACTGAGAGGAAGTGGCAGCAGACACTTTATAATGAAGACAAGAGCTGGCTAAAGCCAATTATTCACTGTGTAATTTTGAAAGAAAAAAAATGTTTTTTAATTAGTGGTTGCAATGTGCAGTGACGTTGAAAGGGGATGCAAACTTTGTAGTGTCTGCAGAGGGATGCTGCTTGTTTGATTGTTTTAAGTTCTTATTCTAATGTCACAGGAAGCAAATAGGTACAGATAAATGCCAAATTACTAACCATACTGAAATCTGTATGATGTCTTGTCTGCGGTCCCTGCCTGAAAGATTTTATGGGCTTGTTTTTGATATATGAAATTTTAGCATCAACTGTTTATCGTAGGAATCTTCTTCTGTTGGGCTGCATTACTTGCTAATAGTGTTGTATTAGAGAGTTGAATTCCCTGGAGTTAACAGTTAGTTGATAAAGCAGAGATTGTCTATTGCCATTATTTTATGTACCACAGTCAGTTGTTTCTTAATATTGACTATTTTCATTCCAAGATGTAAAACAAGTCATTTGTAATTGCCTCTATTTTTCTTTGAGCATTTTTTTTTACCTTGGAATGGTTAGCCCAGCCCTTCCCAAATCACAAATGTTTCCTTAATGCCTGCAATACTGTAAGAATGACAGCTACAGAATCTAGAATATTGGTGGTTGAGGTAGTAATACATTTTATTTTTTGTAGTAGGCTCATTAGTGCAGGTTGTTAAAGTAATTAGAGAGACTCAGTAATTTGATTGTTTAAAAAAATATGTTTAAGGACCAGCAACCCAAACAGTTGAGTTGGATATACTTTTAACAGCAATACTTGAAGGAAGACCTAGGTTTATAAAGCTTTGTGAAGGAAGAGGAAACAGGTTATTTTAGTTTTAAAATTACATTATTGGGGGGGGGGGGGGAAGTATTCCATGCCTTACAAAAATAACACAGATTTAGGAAAAATGTGTACGGAGAGGAATGAAATCCATTGGGAATGAACAAACTTGGCCAAAAGTATGTATTTGGCTCTTCTGCTCTGCTTTGGAATATACATCAGTTTTGATAAATGACTTGTGCCAAGTTAGATGAAATATAGCAAATCACACAAAATATTCAACTGTGACAGCAGAACACTGTGTGGGACTCCACTGCCAGACTCTTTATTATCTAATGATTGAGATTATGCGTAGTTCAAGTTGTGTAATCATACTAATTTGGCAGAAACAAACATTGTGTGGTATAAAGCCTGTGTGACTTATTACATTCTTATGCATGTAAAAAGTTCCACTGGAAGCGCTAACGTAGGTAGCTAAATGACAACAGCCTGATTTTTGTTATTAAAATAATAAAAGTTAATCAGGGAGGGAAAGAAGTTGGATTGAATTTTACAGTGCGTGTTAAAAATGTGGAATCCAGGCCCTTACTCATGAACCAATACCTAGATGCATTAATGTGTCTTTCCAGCTCTTTGGATATGCCTGTGGTTTCCAAAATGTTAAATATTATACTCCTTGTGACTAGACAACTTTTGATACATAGGTATTCAAATGTTAAGCTCCTTTTTCATATTCTCCTTTGGTTTTGATTCCTGTTACTTTCTTAGCAGGCAAACGTGAGGGCTGGAACATTCACTGATAAGGATAACTGAAAAAGACTGCATCAAAATGCAATAAACATGAGTTTCAAGTTTGTGGGCAAGTGAATCAGAATGAGAAATGTAATTTAAGCATTATCTTTCTTCAGAGAAACAACAGAAGCAAAGCATATAAATCCAGTGTTCAAAAGAGCTTGAGTTCTGAATATTTAATGTTCACTGAGATTTGATTGTAAATTGCCAGTAGACCAAGTATCTTTTATAAAACCTATTTGGTGAATAAATTTAAATAATGAATACATTAGAGAAGTTCATGATCCTTTAGATTACAGCTTCAAGTGATTAAAAGGATCAGCTCTACTTTCTTAAAGAACTGCTCTGGTTTGTTAGTCTCTTGGTGATTAGTTTCTGAAAATTTCAACATTAAAAATCAAACATCGTTTTTCATCATGGAGATGAACAATGTTTGATTTTTAAAAATTCTCTTCGGAAGCTTTCAGGCTTTGTTCATTTATTTTTACACTTGCTGATGTTGCAGCATTATTTATAAAGATTGCCATCAGTTTTCAAAGTTGGAATTTACTTTCAAAAAGTGATAACTATTGGAGTTGGTAATTGACCAGACTACTGATCTAAAATAGTTGTTTTTCACTCAGTACATTTCTGTTATTTGAGTCTGACTTATTGATGGGTCTGCAATCAAAAATAGTCACTGGATACATTCAGTCTTTTGCTTATAACTGTTGATATTTAGAAGGAATAATGAAAAACCTGACATATTCTCCACATTTCTAGAACTCCAACCATTTGCTGTTGGCATCTAGGAAGATTAACTTCCAACAATCATATTGCTTTTAAATTTCTAGAAGCACTGTGTGTGTCAGATGTTTTCTGCTCCTACAATGATGCAAAGTAGCCGTATGCCTAGTTAACCATCTAATTAAGCTTTGCATCACTGAAGCAATAGAAAAGGCCTAGAGTGTTCATTGTTCACACATCCAGCATTAATTCACCAGATACACTTGTCAGCCTAGGAATTAGAGAGGGGAGCCAAAATGAGAGCCCAATTGTTCAATACTTTGAAGCAAACTTCTTAAAAATCTCGGATTTCCCTCTGTCTGTTTTTACAAAACATGACAGAAAAAGAATTCCCAGGGTTCTGGCTTCAATAATGGAACCTATGTTTACAGCATGCCTTCAAAACCTGATTTTTCCAGATTTCACTGCAATTTTGTTGGCAGGAAATAAGATGAATGTAAGTAGTGAGCTGGGTATTTAGCTTGTTGTTAGAAATCTTACCTGTGTGGAAATCCTTCCATTATATCAGCTGGTTTTGTTACTATTGTACGACTATCTATATTCTTCAGTCCTAATGGAACAGCCTGAATTATCATCAGAATGTATAAAACATGTCTGATCAACAGTGAAAAATAGCTCCTTTTTTTCAGGGTTACATGACAGAGCTTTTGCTTGCTCTTAGGAGGGAAAAGGGAGACAAATTGCACTACAAGTGGAAAGGAATCGGATCAATTGGAAGATGGTATTTTTCTCCTTTTACGTGTCCCTAGTAGGTAAATAAATGAATATATGAAAATATTTTTTTTCCTTTGTTAGTCACTTTCCCTCTACTTCCCAGTCCTTGAGTTTGACCATCAAAATCCAAACCCATTGCACAATCACCTCTGATACAAAAATGAATATATTTTCTTTTTTTCAGTTACCAGTTTCATGAAGAGAAATAGCTTCTTCCCCCATAGCTCTAGGAAAAGTCAAAGATTCTTCTTCTCATTAGATTTTTAGGATCAGGTGTGGCTTGGAGATTTCATGCTCTCTACTTCCACCCACATATCAATGTTGGTGAGGAGTGTAATGGATTTTGTACTTTACTCTTAGTTTCTTCCCCACTGGGCCTGTGTAATTAAATGGGACTAGTTTTGTACAGGTGGCCTCATAATGCTTGTTTGCTTAACCATGTCAATTTATCTTCAATCTGAAATACTAACTAGTAAAATGAAAGCATTTGTGTTTAGGATATTTAAAAAAAGAGTTGAATAATGAAAATGGGAAAGTTCAGGGAAACTATGAGGAAAAGTGCTACAGATCTTCCTGTGAAGATTATCCAAATTGTTCCATAAACGTAGATTGGAAACAACAGTATATTAGGGGTGTGTTGGAAGGAATGATCTTCATTAACAAAGAAAGTGGATTTCTTGAAAGTCTTTTTCTGTCTCTGACTTCTACAATCCGTGCTGCCAGAGAGAGTGATTCAAAATAAATTTTTTAAAAGTGATTTTCACGTTCACATCTCTTCAGATATTGCAAAGCCTACAGTACCTTTTGTAGAGTGGAATTTCACCTTGCGCTAACATCCTGAATCTGTTTAGTCAAAGACTTTGAACAATGAGTGGAGTGACCAACATTTATTTTGGCAGCTAAAACAACTTGCTCCATCTGTCATTCATCTCTTGGAAACCCATGAACTACGAAATGGAGACAATGCATAAAAGAAATGATGTATGAAAAACCTATTGTCCATGCAGCATTTGCAGTAGCAAGCTAGCAACATTTTTCTTGGCTTTCTATCTGGTTCTAAGGATGATGAAATAAACAAAGCCACTGCTCTACTTTGGGCTAGAAAGCCTACAATAAAGAAAATGTCTGCTCATGACTGAATAGATGCCTTTGCCTTATCTCGGAAATTCATCCCTGAAGCATGTAAAATCGTTGCATTTTTGGCCTTCACTTAGGGAGATGTGCTCTCAAGAGAGTGATTATACAGTAATCGGTGGAATAAATGCAGAATGGCCTAGATAATAATAGATACTTACCTTGTATGGAGTAAGGATGTCTTCTGACCTCCTTTGGCAAGGTACGTATTTGGCTTGTATGTGCCTCTGGTGTGTACATGCTGAGAGTGGGCGAGAGCATTAAAAATGCTGATTTCTAGGTTTATATCCAACATTTAAGTTCACATGGACTGTGAGGGCTAAATTTAAAGAATTTTACAGGTGTTGATTTGACAGAAAGAGGAATGAATATAAAAGATTTCTTGGTTTATGATCAAGACCTGAAACCTATCGAAATTAATATCAGAACTTCATGGGATCAGACACCCTCCAATTAGGCTGATGTCAAAGTATATTTAAATTAATGCCTGCTCCTGTATGCTACTTTTTCTTCTTATAGGTCTCTCACTTGCATGACTTCCATTTTTGATTGTTGATCTGTTGTTTGTTAAACTCTGGAGCTCAAATGGCAGAATGAGTTATCAGGCTCAAGTAGACGCAGGTCTCTGCCGGTCGATAGCTGTGGAGCAGTCCCTTTGTCTTGCTCCTCACTGTAGCAGCTGCTGCAGCCTGAAGGGCATATGAGTAACTTTCTTTTTTCAGAGCACGTCCAAGTACAGTGGCTGAATGGAAGATTAACTATATGAAACATCTTTCTTGGGACACGTTGTGTTAGACTGTGTGCCCGTGGTATGGAGCGCGCTACTTCTCGATGCTTTCAACAGATTGGCAGCTCGATTGTAGAAGAATTTAAACTGGGAATAATTGTACAATTTGCACAATTGCCCTACTGCTAATTTTTTCCTTAAATTTTGGAACCACATTAAGGATGATACTGAATAACTCTGCCTATAATTCCTGCTTGGTACAGAACAGGTATTGCAAAGATTTTCCTCTGGCAGAGTACCTGAGAACATCTTTGGTCTGGGTCCCATTTGTCCTCTTGAACATGCCATACATTTCATTTCTCCTACAAAAATGTGCTTGCGTATCCCTTTGGGGTCTAGCATTTTCTTTTAAAAAAATGTTGAGGTGAAGATTAGCAAATCAACTCAGTCTGGCATCGCTCTGTCACATTTGTGTTGTTTGTCTGTTCTGTGCCTGCATGTCTGCTGTATACCTCAAGCTTGTTGTCCATGTAATACTTGATTGACTAGCCCAACTACTGGGACACTGCACCCTACCCAGACCTCTTATATGGAAAAGACAGTAAGATTCTTCTTGCTAGCATGCAGCCCTGCTGCTTCCTATATTCCCAGCGTGCCTCTAATTCTGTCTATAAACTGGATTTTCATATGGGTAGATAAGAAATGGGAAAGGATGCTAAGAAAGCGGTTGTTGCTTATGTCAGTATGTAGGTTAAGCTTCTGTACTAGACCTAACAATGGCTTCACAAATGCAGGACTGTTGGAAGGAGACTATTATCTGCTTCACACGGCATGTTTTCCTGTAGCTTTATTTTTGTCATCTATTGCTGCCACCCGCACTAATGGATTTGTGTACGGGAGGCACAGAATCTTTCAAAAGGGTTGGTTCAGCAATTTTGTGAGGCCTACACTCCATTAAACTGAGAGACCAGTTGAATCAAACAGGCTGCACAACCCCCAGTTTCAGTGCTGTGAAAGCACTGGCCCCCAGCACTGAAACGTTATAAAAGACGGCAGACCTAACCTTTTATTTCTCTACCTTGGACTGAGTTCTATTTAGCAGCGACACAAAATTTCTATCAGGTTCCCTCCATACGGCCCTTTCAAGCCTCCAATAAAGGAATGAATGCCAGAGCAGAGCCTTTACCCATTCAGTTTTCAGCTCTGTTAGCTTTCAATGCCAGAAATGTATTTAAAAGTGGGTAAGGTTTGTTAACTCTAATATACCACTGTCACTCATCCCGCTCCAAAAGAATAAAACTATATGTGTGTTGGGATTTGCAATTCAAATGAAACCATTTTACTTCTTGAAAACGGGCTACTGTGGAAGGAAAAAAAGGCTGTATAAAGGATCACATTAACCTACAGCAATAATATTATAACAGCAATGTTCATGATACTATAGTTAGGACTGTGCCAACTGGTTAATTTATAAGCCTTCTCCTTCCCTTTCTGAAATACCCAGCTGCTTTTCCCCCAGCTTTACAATTTTCTGATTAAAAGTCTCAAATAAAAAGCTCTGCTTGTTAGAAAATAAAATTTGTAGACTCAGCTATCATCAGTTTTGTTTCAAAATGGTTGTGAGGTTTTGGGTTTTGTTTTCTGTCCGTCTTTTTTTAATACAAGAATATTGCCCCGTTTATTTTTTTTTTTTTCAATACATTGCATATGCATGACCCACAGTGCCATACTTTTGAATTACTGAATTTCCTAAGGAACTTTGCTATTTAGCTTATTGCCTTATTGTAGAGACTGGAAAGGGGCAGCTGGGATGTATTTCAAGTTTGTAAACACAGAGTTACAGAAAACGGTAGATTTCATCTGCCTTACAGAAATTGTCACCACTGACTGAAGAATTCATTGATAAAGTGTCTGGGCTGCTTTTGGTGGGAGAGTAATTGTAGGAATAGTTATCCATCTGCTGTTATCAGTCAATCATAAACAAGAGGATATTTGGAAAGGTATTGCCGTTTAGGCTAATAGTCAGCGGAACTGCATATAACTGAGAGTTAAAAAGCATGCTAGTAAGATTGTGGTGCAGTGGGACGAGTAAGAACGAAGCCAGAGCTATTGACCTTGACATCAACGGTCAATGCTATCACTGATGTTCATGTTAAAACTTTTAATAGCAACACTTCTGTGTGTATGACAGTTGGAGCCCAGGGTGTAGGAGGAGAGGAGAATAGACCTTCATAGCAGGAGTGATTGAGTGGACCCAAATTTTAAAGCTAGACATTCACTTGAAAGGAAGGGAATTGGTTTCAGTGTCCTTATAACAAGTATGCTCCAGAGCACAAAACGGTGTGCGATCAAGAAGGGCGGAAGTATTTCCAGTTCTAACCCGGTATCAGGCTAGATGGAGTTCAGAGGTGGAGAATTCCAGAAAACCAATATGCTCCTGAATTCATCATATATTCATCATATAAAATATGAAGTATATTGGGTATAGGAGCTTGAAGCTGAAAGAAAAGGTCAGCTTTAAAAAATGGTTACTGTTGAGCAAAGCTGGAAGGTTTTGAAATATGCTGCATTCTCTGCGTTTCTGAATGTGTGATTTACTGCTGCAGAAGGTGATTACCTGACCCTGTGTTCTACTTCTTAGTTTGTGAAAGTTTTTCTTGTAAAAGTCCAGGAGGAATTAGAATAGAATTCATCATGGTAGCTAGAGCGGTTATTCTGTCACTCATGGAAATGACCCAAAACATGCTTTATTTTTGCTGAAGTGCTCATAAAGGGCTGCTTCTGTATTGAAGTTTGCCCAAAGCTCACGTTGGCTTTTGTGGGAGTTTTTGCGTGTGTACTTACGTATGTGTAGTACAGAGTAGCACAGGGAAACACAAGGTCAGGTCAACACTTGTAGATACTTTTCTAGCAGACCATTACTCCAGTTTCATCTGTAAGAGTAACTGTGGCAAAATATTTCAGGGTGTATGTCATGAAGTGCTCAACAACAAGTATTTAATGTATTTTTTCTATATTGTGTATGTGCATAAGAGCATACGTGTAAACAAACTTAAATACTCATATATGTGTTTAGATATTTCTGCTTAGCATATGTTTAAGAAATTGTGTAGGTACGAGTACACCTACAGTGTAAACACATTAATACACCTATACTTATGTGTATTGATATTTATAGAAATAGGTGTGTGCACGCATGTTTCTGTATCTGCATTTTGACAGCTCTGTGCAATATGTGAAACGTGAGGAAAAAAATGTTCAAGTCCAGGGCTAAGGATCTCTGCCTACCTCCCGTCACTACTCCTGTCCTCCAGTTCATGACTGAAGTCACTGAGCACTGGTTGAACTTTAGCTCCTGTGTGCAATAGACATTGTTCATGGGGCCCTATTAGTGTTGTTTTACAATTTTTTTGAATTCCACTTTTTCGCAGAAGGATTGGAAAAAAATGGATTTATCAGCCCCTGTATTATGGAAAAACATTAGATCATTGTCTAAGAGTGATATTTTGAATGCACGTTTTACTGTGTGAGCACATCAGCTCAGGATCTGGGAACACTGAGTTCCTGGAACCGGAACGCTGTCTGTCCGCACGGTATTGCAGGCTCAGAGCAGCTTGTTTGGGAAGAGCCAAAGAGCTCCAGTGGTGGACGGAGCTGTGCTCTCCCTATGACTTATCCATCCGTGCTGCATGAACAAGAAGCTGGGCCAACATTAACACATGATGTCGTCTCGGTTTCTCTGGCTACTTCTGTATAGTAAATACAAAGCCTCAGGGATTGTTTTCTGGCCCTGAAGCCAACTGGCCCAGCCTGGCTTCCATCAGTACAGCTAAAGTCACCCTCACAGAAGAGTGACTGCATCCAAAGTACCATTGGGAAGGTGTTCTCTGTCAGCCTGATGCCTGAGTGTTGTCTTGCAGAGCGTTTGGGTGCTCAGACCAGAGTTGTGTCACGTAGCATTTCAGCTGAGGTTTTAGCGGCCTGGACGGTATGTCAGGACTTGGGCTCGTTCCCTGGCCCTGTTTAGTTTGCTATAACATAGACATAGTCTCTGTCTCTGCAGAGACCTGGCGGTTGAGTTGATGGCTTTTTGAACACGTGCTCAAGAGGGTAACAGTGTAAATACTGGGTGAAACACATCTTTAGAAATGTCCGGATATTTGCTTAATTCATATTCCTCTCTTCCTCCACCTCAGCCTCACCTCCTTATGAAATACTAAGCCTAATTATCTAGAAGTTAAAATCCCTGTCCATACGTAGATAACTTCCCAACAACTTTTGAATCTGCCGGTTATTCAGTTAGTTTGGCAAGAATTTAATAGGTTAGAGGTCTTAAATTGGTGGCGTATGGTGAAAAGCAGTAGCTGGTAAGGATGAGGGCTCCAAATGAATGCTTTGACCAAGAGAAGGCAGGAAAGCCTGCTTTCTGGTGGTGGAAGCAATCGTAACACAAGTATATCTTGCTGCCTGGCTGACTAGCACAGCTACAATGATGAGCAACTGCTGCTTGCCCATCTGATAAGGCAGCTGGGAGTACTGACTGGAAGAGGAGGGACGCTGTAGGTAACAAGAGGCAGGAGAAAAAGACAGAAGATGCAAATCTAAAGGAAAGTAGGCTTCCAGAGCCTGGCTGCTCAAAAATCTGTATGTTTTTTATTTTCTGCAGAGTGAATAGACTTTATTCTTAGGTAGCAGAGATCTGCTGTAGAGGTGAGGATTGTAAGCTTTGAATGTCTGGCTGCAAAGAGGAACTCAGAATCCAAACGCTGAGCACCTGGGTGTCCCAGGGGCTGCGTGCAGTGAAGGAGGTGTCTCGGAAGGGGAACATGTTGAGCGAGGAGATGCTTCAAGACAATTAATGGAAAGGTGCTGAAGGCAAAAACACGAAGATTGTGTCCTGTTCTAATCCCCCTCTGAGATTTAAGCACCTCACTCAGCAGGAAGGCTGGTGACTTGAGTGGGTGCACATCCGGTGAGTGTTTCTGAAAACACCTCTTCTCTCAGAGCTGAACAGAGATTGTTCTTTTCTTTTAAAGGAAAAGTGGTGGAAGGAATTAGGTAGTGTTTATATATTTTATGCGATGATGTGAAATACAGGCAAAGTCTTGGAACTAGAACCTAGGCTGTCCCTTTCTTAGTAAGTGACATAACTATCAGGCTTTAGAAACAGGGGCTCTTGTATACTTTTTTTTCTGGACCACTGAGTCTTATATTTTACAGGAAAGCATGGCAGTGATTCAACAAAAAGGCTGAAGAATGCCCTTTCTGGAGTCTGGTGGTTAGATCACTCACCTGGGTGGTGGCAGATGAAAACGGAAACGGGTTGGGTCTCCCACATTGTCGGTGCTCTGACAATTAGATACTTGCATGAAAGCACAATTTAGTCTAAAGCAAAGCAGTTGTTACAGCTACACTTTGCAAGGAGCTTTAACCTCTTGAATAGATACGTTTATTTACAATTTAATTTATATATTTATATATTTACAATTTAAGTACATCTATTAGATCAACTATTTGAGGAGTGACAGTTTCATTTCTGTTTTCTAAATCCTGATTGATTTCATGTAAGCTAGGTTTTGACCTGTTTGACCTTGTTAAGACCATGGCTGTTGTCAGACATTGACTGCTTATAGCTGTGTAAAAGACTGTTTCCACTCCCCAGAGGACGTGGTTTAAAGCAGTCTGTGGTACCCTGCAATGAAATGGGCTAAGAGCGCTCCAGGATGTGCTACTGCATCTCAGAAAAAGAGCAGCTTGATGGGTAGTAGCAAACATCTGTTAGGATCAGCATCTTTAACTGCTCCAGCACCTTGCAAAATGAACACTTGTCAAGTGAAAAAGAACATTTGCAGAGGGTATCCTTTCTGCTCATTCCACGTACAAGCGTCTGGGATGAAGGCACTATATCTTGCAGAGAAACGGTGAAGTTCTTCAATTTATGTCAGTGCAATTACACCGGCAGAGAGCATCAGCCAGAGGTTCCCCTTGTTGCTGTGTCCCCTGTGCCTCTGAGTATGTCCCCTGTGCCAGAGGATTAGCTCAGTCAGGAAGACGGGTTCTCACAGCTCACCTTCCTGTGCTCAGATGTGGCGTATTCCAGTTCCTCACGAGGTTTTGGTGTAGTTACCAAGGTATTTGCAAAGCAAAAGAAACTGCACCTGAAAATGTTAATGTACAGTCTGATTGCCAAACACGTGTACATTTTAAACAGATATTAAATTGTCTTGCTCTGCCTACAAAAGGCAGCGGCTCTACTCACCTCCGTGTGGGATTTGAACTGTACTTCCCGCAGCAGATTCCTCTCGCTTGGCACATCCCATCTAAAGGTACATAAGAACGAGATGTGGATGATTTAATGGGGCTTCATGGTTGTTGAATACGTAATTTATATGATTAGTCATTATGCTCCCTAAGTATTGAGCAACTAGTCCTCCCAGAGCCCAGTCATTCATCAGAGCCCAGGTTTCTCATCAGTTTTCAATTTTCAGACCTTTAAGTATTTCTTAGCGGAGTTATGGATCCTGTGGAGCAGGTTCAAGCCTACTGGCAATAGCCGTTTTGTAACGGAGTGTTTTAGATTCAAGGGCACAAGAAACCTTAGGTTTAAAGCCGTAGATCTATTTAGTTGAAGAAAAGAGACAAGACAGCCCAGTTCTAATAGATCCAAACCGTGTATTGCCCTACCGTGCTTTGACTAGCTTTAGTGATCCTCACACAGCCTTGCCACATCAGGTTCAGAAGTACAACACATACCAGATCCGGAGTCTGCCTACAATATACAAATAAAGCCTTCAGCTCAGCGGCTGTTACTTCTATCATAGTACACGCAAAACCGGATGTATTTTATATAAAAACACTTATTCACTGAAGTGATTAGTTTGCAAGTACAAAAATTATTTGCTTTTCTGAGTAAAGAACCATTGTAAGAAGCACTATTGAAAGTATGTCCAAAAGGCCTTTGGTACTGCAGAAAATTACTCAGTTGTGCCTTTAGCCCAGTGGCTGTTTTCTGGGACACCTCTGAGGCTGAACTGTTGCAGTCTCTAAAATATAAATATTAAATCAAACTTACCATCATTTGGTAAATGTCACTGTAATTTTTAACGGTTTTATGAAACAGCTTTTTGAGACTACAAATTCATAATTGGCAAAATAGCAGGCTCTGTGCCTCATAGCTGTTTTGGGTGATATAATGTCTATGTAAGTAAATATGGCACTTTTCTGAATATGCCGACTTCGGACCTTAATAATACATGCAGCAACGTTAGATTCTAGCATGATACTAGAAGAGGTTACCAGTGACCCAAGGGCATGTGCTTGTCTTGCGGCTAGTTTACATCCTATATGTTATTGTAAACCCAATAATAAATCCTTTATTCTGCTATAAGACAGAAATAATTCAGTTGAAGCCAGCAGAGTTAGACTGTTCTCGGGCAAATAAACTAAGAATTTGGGCAATCTTAACCCAGAAGCCTGGAAATCAATGATGTGGGGACGGAGTTTTCCTGTAGCTCTCGACGACAGCTCCATGTCAATGTTTGAAGTGGTACGTGGACGACACAAACATAGTCCTCATAGTGTATTTGTTCACTTCACCTTAATTTCTATCCTTGTGACTTTGGCACCTTTCCTTTACAGAAATAAATACTCTGGTTCGTTAATGTAACATATTTTAACTTTGAACTTACGTGATTATTTGGTGAGAATATAACTAACACATGTTCTTCCATGGCCATATGGGTAAATAACAGTAGGAAAAAAAGACTGTTCTTTGGATATGTTAGAAAGAGGAAAATAAGGCAAAGTAATGTCTCTGCATAATTCCCTGAGTCTTTTGTCTGAAATAATGTATAGATTATTATAAATATAACAAAAAGTCATGCGAATGAAGCTTAACAGCTGTTGAGAAAACCTGACAAAGAAAGACTGCGTTTGCTGCATTTACACATGGCCAACTATGTGATAGAGTTGCCTCATTGAACTAAATGGGACTTCTCAGATCTATGAAGTTGTTTATATCCATATATTATGTTGTAATAGCCAAATCTTGTTATTCATTTGTCAATACTTTTTCTCTCATTTCTTATTTTTTAAGAAATGGAGGGGTCAAACTGTTGCAATATTATGGTTAACTTCAAGCAAAAATGCGCATCAAAATACTTTCTCACTTGAAATAAGATGAGGAGTCGTGTGGAAGGGTTTTGTTCAAGTATGCATTCAAATTTGGGAAAGAATATGAGCTTGTAAACAGGAAATCCTCTTTTGTAAACTGCAATGCCAAGCATGTCTCAATACACACAAAAACAATCATAAACTGCTTTTTGTTTACAGAACTATTATTTTGCTCTCTATGCAGCAGAAGGAACTACTGTCACTATGAAAAAAATGGACAGAAAATAAACATATGTAGTATTGTAATAAACCCACAGAATGTAGGAAACTGAGAGTTCAAAGCCTAATGTAGGTACCTGAGGTGATTGAAGTGAAAATTATACTTTCTGAGCCAGGATGATGCTTTTTTAATGATACTTGAGATAATGCTTTTGAAATAATGGCTGAAGTTGAATCTTGTTCAGGTAATTCATATGCTATCTGAAGAATAAAAGGTCTTGGAGGGAGTTTTCACCTTTTACTTTCTTTAACTGGCATTAACATATTCAGCTGGGAGGTTCTCTTTTGCCATTGATTATTCTTTCTTGACCTAAAACCTATGCCAAAGCAAGATTTTTGTGCCAGATAGTGTTAATACTTGCCCTGCTGAATAGCTCTTTCTTTCACTTAAGGTAATTTCCATGTGTGCTGCCCAGCAGGGTATTTCAGATGAAGAATTGATACGAAGTTGGGTATTTAATTTGAAGGTTCGTGTAACAGGTTTGCTATCCATGCCGTTTTGTTATTATCTGGAAGGAAAGTTTTGACATATGTAATTGTCCACCCACCACTGAAATATTCAGAGACGCTTTATAATTGTATGGAGAAACCTTATGGGCTCAGCTGCAAAACTGACTGTCCAAAGCAAATAATGGAGACTTGGCTGCAGACTACATTCCCCTCCTCAAATAAGACATTAGCAGAGAGAAGAATAAGACTTCTGTATAAAAAAGAGCCGTGGTGTTTAATAGAAAACGATAACCTTTCTAAATGAATTATGAACCAAGCTATAAAAATGAACAAGAAAAGATATGCTGCTTCTCCAATTCTATATTCTGTATTAAAAAGTTATATAAAATGGATGCTCAGTTTTTAATTCTGCAAATTTTTACAGTAATTGTTTTAGAATTCTAATAAGTTATCTGTTCCTAAGAATCAGTTCATATTGAATTGTAAAGGACTTCTATTTTATTCTCTCCTATGAAATTCTAAAAGGTTTTTCTGTATGAATGTAAAGGCCGTGGTTGGAAGGCCTGCTTTTCTCAAAAATTAAAGGAAAACATTTATTTTGGTGGGAGGCACTGATTTCAGTGATCTCACCATCCTCTGTACATGAATTTTAAGTTTTGCAGTCCAGGATAGCTGCTGTTCTGTGGGGACCTCAGTGACAAACTCGGTGAGAGAGGCTTGAGTTCTTCTTTTGAACAGCGGGGCCACACTCTTCTCGGTTTTGTCAGCGTAGCTGCTACAAGGAAATTTAGAAATCAGGGAGAGTAGGTGTTGGACAACTACCTTTACATTGTAACTTTGTGATTCCTGTAACATATAATGGGATAGGCAGGCGGGTTTAGGGTAGCCACCTGATGTTAGGACTGTAAAGGTTTTGGTAACATTCTTAATAGCATGGGATCTGAACATAAATATGTTTGTTGCTAAATCCAGCACTTGCTAGTTAAAAGGTACAGGAGAATAGAAAGCCTGTTTTCTCTTAGAAATTAATATATATTTTTTCTGCTTTTTTGATTAAAATGTACTTTTAATTAGAATTTCCTGGCAACTCTCGCTGCTGCTGTTCATTGTAGTTTATTGTTACATTTGAGCTAACAATGTATAGCCTTCTTGTGCCTACAGCTGGCTTGCAGCATGCCAAACGGCGTTCTGATCTTTAGACGTAAGGCTGGCACCTTGTGTATGTGTGTGTGCAACAGGCACGTGTGTACGCGGCTGCCGCTGAAGCAGTGTTTACTGAAGTCATTGGTCTCTATTCCTGCGTTGAGCACCGTTGTCATGCGCAACAACAATTTTCTGTTCTTTGTTTGACGTAACTTTGAACTAATAGTTTGTGAAGATGATTTTCCTTCCTGGCTTTGTAGGTCTGGCATTTCTTGATTATAAGAATCTAGTTTTACTCTGCATAGAGTAGCTGTACTCTGTGAAAAATTTGCTTTGGTTGTTCCAACACAGGTAGTTATAGATGGTAACTGCAGCTTAGTTACAGAAATTTATACAGGAGAATATGTGTAAATCTGTGTGTTGAGCTGAGAGTACGTTCATCTGAGTAAAACCTCAGCTGAATGAAGACAAAGTTTCCAACTTTGTAAACTAAATAAGCACTTCTCTGGACCTCGGTTTCCCACAGTTTTTATTGTGTATATGTAGCAGTATGCCTCAGACAGCTTGTCGTGTGGAGAGAGGTTTCATGTCATGGGTTAGCGCATCGCATGATACAGATTTACGTGTTCTTTTTTCTTTTTTTTTTTTTTTTTAATCTGAGATTGAGACACCATTGCAAATTGAACTTTTGGAAGAGAACAGCAACAACAATATTAATATAAATACTCCATAAGAAAAAGGCAAGCTTTTGCTGTGGTTCACTGATTGTTGCCAAAGACACACAGCTGGCTCTCTGCATCTTTCTAGAGAAGCTTAGCAGTAGTTAGACATCGTTTCTGACAGACCGTTGAGGTTTGTGACTCCTTGGAAACTCACAGGGATTAGTTTGATGGAGAGATTTTTCCATCAGACTTCCTGGAGCATCCCTGCTTTCAAAGAGAAGGGTTTCACTTCTCAGCCTGACAGGCAAGGACGTGAGCTGTGCTTCTCTCTTCAGAGGACGAAGAGCTAAAGCACAACTTGCTCACTGCTTTTAGTGAAAGATGCCAGAACTAATCTCCTCCCTGTACTTCCTAGGCAGCATCTCCATTGGATTCAATGGCTTCTTGCTTCTCTGTAATACTTCACGGTACAGGAGTCAATGTGAGTTTCAATTAGAGGAAACTTCTTAGTTGTAGTCCCTCTTACACCTTCTGTTATTCTGCTCAAATCCACAGCTGACCTGCCTCGAGCTGCAGTAAGTTGTTGCCTCCAAACGTATAAGCATTTACATGAAAACTTGCCTTTTTGAATTTTGCAAAGAAATATAAAGCCAAAATACATGGAGCACACAAAGCCAGTTTGCCTGCACCAAAAGCAATTCTGCTCTCCTCCATTCACTCTTATCGAAGCAGGGTATGGGAAAGGAGGCTTGGGGTTCTGAAAGACTTCTTTCAGAAATTTGCTTGGTGAAAAGTCATCACAAAGAGGTTTTTCTTGCAATCAGAGGGAAGAATTTAGATCAGAGTAAGTCCATACAGGATTAAGCCCTCTATCCTCCTAAAATAATTGTTTGGAAATGAGATATAATTCTGTTTGTTGAAGGCTCGGGTCAGAGAGCGGGGAATGGTGTTCTGGCCAAGAGGTACCTGAACAAAGACTTCAGTCAGACTTTGACAGGTATTGAGCTGTGGGTGGTTCTTAGTATTTTACCTCCTTCCTTTCAGTCTGTGCTAAGATGAAAGAAGTGCAAGGTGTCAAATTAGGATTTATTTGGCCATAACATTTTCATTTTATTGTGACTTTTTCTTTACTTTTCTAGTTCTGTAGCTCACTTCACCTGTGATATTTGTTTATGCTGTTGTTATTTTATGTAGGACTAATCAGTGTGATTGAAGAGTCAGGGAGAAGGACTTGAGAGCTTAGCCTTAGGTCTTGGAGGAAATAATTACATTTGGATGGTAACAAAACATTGGGGAGAGAACAGAGCTTGTTTGAGGCAAAGCCTGATTAAACGGTGGTTTGTGTGTGTTTGTTTGTTTTTTTCCTAAGATTTTGAGAGGCGCGCATGCCGGGGTAGAGTTCATGCAGCGGAGTTCAAATCAGCACTTCATCTTTACCATCTATATCTTTTATTTTTTTGCACTATTAGGGAGTTATCTGACATTCATAAATCTGTACCCCAGCCCAAGAAGTTGTTATGCTCGTGAAGCGAAAGGGGCTTGTGCCTGCAGCAGCGTGTCTTTTCCACCCTGTGGGTAAGGTTGTTTTTGTCTTCTGAACCCTCCTTTCTGTTCTCACTGTGAAATACGTGCTCTGTGCTGGTGTTGTACCAGCGAGCGAAACTCTGGGTGAGCTGAGGAATTAGGAAGTGGAGAGGAAAAATGAAACTTTCTCCAGTTGTTATATCTTATACATATATATCTCTTGGTGGTGTTTTTGACTGTATTGCTGTTAATTTAACATTATGTGTCTGCAGATACTGTATCATGAAGCACAACATGGAAGTGAACATGCAGTACTGCTTAGGTTCTCTGCACTGTAGTCTGCGTTATTTCATTATATTTATAATTGTTCCAGTTAACTGTTTTGATTAGTTGTGTTATTTGGGAAAGCACTTTTGACTGAAACAAGGTACTGTGTGGTAATTTGGAAGTCCTGGATGATTCTGCTGATGGCATTAATGGGTAGTCTGGCTGGTAATGTCTAACAGGGGGCCCATGGAGTACCCCACTTCCCGGAGGGCAGCAGGTCTATATCCTAATTGCATGTTGGGACTCTTCTTCCCAATGGTCTGTATCCCCTGATTTCCATTACAAAGGAGCATTGGGTGATGGGTTAGGGAATGCAGCATCCCGTTCTCTTCCAGTCCCACAGCCTGGGATAGCCAAAGCTCAGGACTGCACTGTGCACTGTGAAGAACAGCTGAGCTGCCGCTTAGAGACAGCCACTGTCACCAGTCACCTGGAATCTTGAGTATTTGAGATTTCATCCCAGCTTTATGCTTGGCTTTCTGTAGGAACTGGAGGAATTTACATAAGAAATGTAGTTTAATGCATAAACCTGCCGCATAATCATGCATGATATTTTGGTGAGCACAGAGGAAGATCCTAGGGATCAGAGGAGACTGCAGACTGAGCAGCAGTCAGTATTGTCATGCTGTTGCAGAGGAGGAACCTTGTTCTGAGAAGTATTTGAAATAATAACTTGTGAACAGTAATTGCCATAGTCGACTGAGTACTTGTGAGGCATCAGTTTGCGTTGCATCCGTGTTTTATCATAGAACTGTTTAGGTTGGAAAAGACCTTTAAGATCATCAAGTCCAACCGTTAACCTGACACTGCCAAGCCTGCCACTAAGCCATGTCCCTCAGCACCACATCTACATGCCTTTTAAATACCTCCAGGGATGGCGACTCAACCACTTCCCTGGGCAGCCTGTTCCAATGCTTGACAACCCTTTCAGTGAAGAAATTTTTCCTAATATCCAGTCTAAACCTCCCCTCGAGCAACTTGAGGCTGTTTCCTCTTGTCCTATCACTTGTTACTTGGGAGAAGAGACTGACCCCCCACCTTGCTACAACCTTCTTTCTTTGTGGTGCACCACATTTTAATGACATAATTTGAAAAAAAATAAATAAAAAAAGGAAAAGAAATAAATGGGAGAATAAGAGAGAGAACTGTGAGGATAGCAACAGGTATAAGAGGTTTGGAAACCATGATCTATGTGGAACGACTAGAGGAAAACTTCAGCAAAGTATTTTAAGGAGTATCCTGCAGGCTGTGGGCCAGATGAAGCTTGCCAAAATAATTCTCACAGCTTCTGTCAGCTCCTGCCTACCCGCTTTCTGAGCCAACGGACAAGACTCAGTTTGTGGTGCCTACTTTCCCAGTTTTCTTCAACATGTGCACTGTGGGGTGCCGGGGGACCTGCAGGCCAGTCATTTGGTGAGCCATGTATGTACATGTTGGAGGAGATTCCTGCCATATATCCAATCATGTGGGAAGTACCTGCATGGTTTGCCCTAGGGTGGCTGTGTGATGGAACTTGCAGGTTGTTTTGGGACAGATGGCACTTCTGGATTAGACGAACATCTGAGTGTGCTGCAGAGTGATATTTAGTCCTCCTCCAGAGAAAGGGAAAGGTTATAGGATGGTTGTCTTGAGGTCCCCAACTCATGATGTTTTCCTAGCTTTAGTTTTGCCTTTTAGGAAATACAGTGTGAAAGGGGGGGGGGGCGGAAAAGTGGAGCACACAGCGAGTGAAAGGGGGAAGGACGTAAAGCGGCAATCAGACTCACAAAGTGTGAAATGTTGTTAATAAGTTCATTTTGACAGCTCCCTCTGATGAACAAATTCTTTTTTACAAAGACATGGGCAAATGCTTGTTGTATGCAATCTAAAATACCAATACAATTGTGTTGCCACGCACAGAAAATGTCACATGTCTTGGCTGGGAGATGCACATCTGAGGATTTGGGAATGAAGCCTTTTTAAAATCCAGGAAAAGTTATTTCTCCTTATCCTGATTTTTTTTTTTTTCTATTTAGTGTGTGGTTCCTTCTCTTGTTCTTTTTTTTCCTAGGGTGGTATTTCTGAATACTGATGAGGCAACACGTGGCCCAACAAGGATTCATTTAAAAGATTTTAAACTCTCTAAACTAAAACGTTTGTGTAGAAGTCGTAGATCAGATTTCTCTTATTCTAGTGAGAGGTTTTGCTACTACCTCTGTACTACTGAACAGTTTGGAGATTTCTATGTTGGTCCATTTCTAATTAAAATAGTGAGCTGCCTGCTTTCTGGCCTTCAAGCATTTACTACCTGAATGTGGAGAACAGGCTGTAAAACATTAAATATGGGAAAGCTGGGAAATGTAACACGCTATAAATGCATGAAGGTAGGAGCTCAAATATGTGTGGACATAAAGATTTTATTTCTTTACATAAGGTTTAAATGAAGAGTCTGCAGTATAAATCTCTACTTTCAAAGTGAACTATCACTTTTCAGCAAGAAGGAAGGCAAGAACGACTACTAAGAAGTAAAATATTATGCCATTAGGAAGCATCAAAGCCATCCTAATAAGGCCATCCATATATGCAAATAAGTGAAGACCCCACCCTGCTCCCAAATATATCATAGGACTTTTTCTTTCAGTTTTTTTATCTGCAGTTCAGAATTGTATAGTTTTCTTTTTTTTTTATGTTGTGAACAAGACATGCAAAGGTCACCATTATGCAATGAAACTGTCAGGGGACAGCTGGGAGGTCTTCATTTAATGCCCGTTATGCCCCATGTTTGATATCTGTGTCTGGCTCCTAATGTGTGGTAGGCGGGGGTGGAGGATGATGGTAGTTTGGAGGAAACAAGATGTAGCAGCTCACTGGAAATTGCTGGGGGGGTAGGGTGGAGGTGATGTTTTTATAATCAGAGTGATGCATTTAACTGCAAAGTATTAAAACCTAATGTATTTCTAAGCAGAATTTCTGAACACTGAGAAAACTGTTTTAACACTTACAAATGAAAACTGAGAAATCCTAAATGATTAGCGTAAAAGAGTGGTAGTTTAGATCTCTGGGCTAAATCTTGTTTGATTTGTCTCAGATGTTTTGTCCAGCTGGATTGATTACATTATTGATTATAACATCTTTTTAAACAGAATTCTCCATTATGATCTATGTGATTTCTGAATGTCATTTTTCTCGGCTGGTTATTGAAGTGGTGGGATTGGCAGCACTCCCCAGTATGGCTGCTCTGAATATTTGTTATGTAGATGGACCTTTAAGGCAATGTCCTGGATCTTTCGAAGCCTGGAACAATGGAGCACTCATCAGCTGATGATATGAGGCTTTTGGACTTTCATGCTCCACTACTTCGAGTGGAGATTTTTCAACAAGTGAGCTTGACTTTTCTGTATTCAGTTGTGTGGCAATATTTTTCTCTTGTGTACTCAAATAATATTATCTCAAGTTGATTGAAAAGCCACGCCAGTTGAAATAGTAGTAAAACTCATGTTACATACAGGAGGTCTAGTCAATTAACCAATTATATGTTTTGTTAAACTAATTTTTGATCTACTTGCATCCTGCATAGTGAAGTATCAGAAAGCTCTGTTGGGTCCTGTGTATGTAGAACAAAAACCATCATTGTTTTACTGAAATGATGAACCCCAGGCAAGGTAGAAATGAGCATTAAACTAAACTGGGTTACTATTCAGAAGAAACATGATGCTATCATACTTCATATGAAAACCTCTCGTGGTTGGGGGAAGGCAGCCTTTTCCTTCTCCCAGCAAGTCTGGAGTTAGTTTTGGCTTGAGATGGAGGCAGAAGGTTGAGTATCTCCCACAGACATTTGGGAACTTCATATTGCTCAGTCAGCTGTCTGAAATGGATGATTGCGCTGAGGTGGGTTTCTGCACAGTATTGATGTCCTGAGTTGTTGGCATTAGGTGGATCTTGAAGAAGGAGCCTGCATCTCATAAAGATCCTATTGATAAAATGTTAATAAATGACCTCTGCATCTAGCTGTTATTGGTATTCTGGGGCATATTAACTGCACCTAAATTATTGCATAGGAAAGACTGAAGAAATTTATTTGACTTCAATGACCTCCTTAGAGAATGGGCTTTGTAATATGCTGAAAGACCTTTTTTTTTTTTTTATCCCCAATATACCTTTATGAGGTTCCCTGTTAGGAGCGCTCTGTCTGATATAGGTTTACTTGATTTTGGCCCTTGCCATAGGATTGTAAATTACTTTCAGCCATATATGGGCCTGTGTAATACCTCCCAGAAGTCTAGAGCATAAAAGAAATGAAGATACAGTCTAGGCTGTGGTATTAGGCTATGGCTATTACATTTACTGCTCTTATATGTTATCAGCCTGCTTCTCAGAGTCCCCCCCTTTTCCCAGGATCTACCTTTTACCTCGTATAGCTGCCTCTGAAATATTGGTCTGTCTCAAATCCTCTTTATTCAGACCTACACTGTCAGATCTGACTTAGCCTGGATACTCGAAGCAGGCTAGTGGTGCCACCATGGTGTTTCATCGGGCAAATGTGACCTCTCATCCGCAGCTCGGACATATCCACTCTTAATAACATTGTGGCACATCTTGCCCTTACATTTCCTAAATCACTGTCGTTGTCAGAAGCTCTTCATAATCAAGTCCTTATGGAAAGCTTATCATAAGCAACAGAAAGAAACAGCAGTGACTATAATGACTGCTTTTGTACAAGCCGTTGAAGCTCATTTAATGCAGATGTCATAGGCAAGTAATGAATTCTGAGACTGTTAGTTACGTTTTAATAGTATCACTGATTTTCTAATGCGTGAAACTTTGCCTTCACAGAGAAAAGTCC